>NW_017099578.1:84523-152797 GCF_001412225.1 Nicrophorus vespilloides
TTTTTTTTGCTGGAAATGTAAATATATATTTATTATTTTCAATTTATATTTTTGTGTAACATATATTGTATTATTATATTCAAACTATATAATTGATGAATGTATTTATGAACTAAAAGTAGAAAATATATGAATAATAAAATTGATTCCAGCACGTTAAAAATAAATGGTTATTGAATTTGTGTTTTAATATATTTATTTGTCTATAATTCATGGTATAAAATATAGTAATTTTAGAAATTGTATATTTATATTGTAATGTTTATTAAATAATGCATGAAACGCACGTCTAGATTAATTTGAATATCGTTTATAAAGGTAATTCTAGGATGAAACAATTTAACTATCCTTGTTGTAATATAAATAAATCAAGTGCATAAACGCTATGAATATGTAAAGGAATACTCGTAAACATTGCTTGTATATTGCGTGTCAAAGATAATTTTCATTTACCATAAAAATGTACGTAATTAACCGTAATAACAATAATATCGTCAGACTAAAAATAGATGAAAATAAAATAAAAGTCAAAGACGAGGAAGACTAGGCCCGTCGTTTGCCGGCAAAAGTGGTTATTTATGAAACGATTTCTAAATGCTATACGTTGTTGGATGCTTCTGCTGTTGGTGATGCCCGATGCTGCTGAGATGCTTCTTGCCGCCGTCGCAAGGCAAAACGCAAGAAGCACACGGCGTATTAGTTCCAACGGTACTAAAATGCCTCGCAGCGAGATTCCACTTCGGTAACCGCTTCTTTATGTTCCTCTCTGCTCTTCACTCCGCTACATTTTATTATAGAATTTCATTTAGTTTATAAGCACAAAGGGGAAACATGCACGGCACAATGGGAATATGCACAAAACAAATCTCTTTGTGCGTCCGCCTCGCATCATCCTAAGGGAGGAGAGACTGTTCTCACTCTCTCTTCTCTTCTCATCTCTCCATCAACATCTCTGTCTTCCTTGCCGCGATTTTGATTGATTCTTAATTAAATTGTAAATGAGTTTTGCTGCTGATGTTGTTGGTTTGATGCTGCTTGCTTCTGCAAAAGCGCCAGTCGAGCGCTCGGCCGTCCGCCTCTAAAGCGGTCCACTGTCTGTGTGCAATTGCTAGATTACACTTGATGGAAAGGCTTATACTTCTCTATTAAGGACGAATGAATCATTTAGATATATGTGTGTGTGAGTGTATATTCTGCCCCTGCTTGTATATACATATAGATATATATATATGTGTGTGTGTGTGTGTATGCATTATAGGGTTACGTGCGGGTATTATAAAGTCGAAGTATATAACCGGATAGTCGAGAAATGCTAATGCGATATCTCCCCGACCTGATTGATATGCTGCCTCGGAATGCGACTCACCTATGCATTCAATAACGAATTGTACTTGCACCGAGGATACGTACTTTCCACCTCTCGTCTCTCGTTTTTCCAGCATCTTCGGTCCACAAACCGCGCGCCGCTCTTGGTTTTACCTTTAATTGAAGACACATTCCAGCGTCCCAGATAAACGCAAAATCTAATCGATTACTTATAATCAATTAATATAAATATTAAAAGAAAAGATTTTTTTGCATTTACCATTTATGGATTCTTATCAATAATTCCTAACATAAATCAATCAATCAATCAATTCAAAATAATTAATGAAAATTATACAATTCTTTACAAATGTATTGAAGTTGTTAGTCAGATTTGTAATTACTTTTTTTTGATTAATGATTTTGATTAATTAAATAACTTTCAATTTAGAACTAAAATGTTCAAGAACATTGCAAATCTAATCAGTTTTATATGATATAGAAGTTTATTGATAAAAACATGGAACAAAATTAGGACTAAAAAAATGTGTATATAAAATATTTTCAAACATTAGAACGTTTTAATAAAGTAAAATTTTACATGAAATTAAAGAATTGTAAATAAATATGTGTGAATTGCACAGTTTTCAAAAAATGCATAATGGATGTGTTGTCATGGCTGTTTTAATAATGAATCAGAACGTGAAATGTCTCGATGTACATGAAATTTGTTGAAATCAAAAATAAAAATACTAAATAAACAAAATGTTTCGTTTAATTAATTAATTAATCATAGTACCTATTATTACAACTAATTACTTATTGATTTTAATTAACAGTTTATTTGTTTAATATTATGTTGCACTTGTGGTGTAATTTGCATGCAACATTTAATATTCTAAACACATATTCATTTTAAATAATATAATTAATTTTAATAGAATTTTTCATCATTATTAAAAATGAAAGAATTAAATTAAACAGTTATTACGTAATTATTTTTGTACTATATTTAATGTGATGTGAAAATTACCTCTTGTCATAATGTCAAAAAATCACTGCTTTTTAAGTAATGATATGAGCAAATTCTACTTCATTCTTTGAAGAAGTTCACATTCTCACGCTTATAAATGGTTTTGTTTTTTACCTATGTAATCAACTAAATAATTATTATTTGAAATGTATATTTTGCTAAATTTTATATATTTTTTTAATTTATTTCTAAATAATAATGATATATTTATATTTTTAGGAATTTTAAACCATTACAATTAATTCGTGACTACTTACTATTCCATGTAGCAATTTGTTATATTTTGTTTTGTATTATGTATTCTACATGTGATACGATCTTAATGATTCAAAAACTAGTAAATGGTAGAAATTAAACAAGTTGATAAAAAAATTAAATAAAAATGTTAATTCAGGTCCGATGGGAAAGTTTTGTGCGACCTCATCATCGTCATCATCTCTTGCCTCCAGAGTGATCGAGCATAATGGATTATTTCTGTTATGAAGGCGCATGCATTAAAGCCGTTCTCATATCAGAAGCACGGAGTGCCCGTGACTTCCGAATTACACGGTCGGAATGTTTTGACATATATTTCGGATGGTTTAGAAATGGGAGCCGGAACCCTTTGAGCGCTCGACTCTGTCCTGATTTTCACTTTAAACGAATTTCGGTTTTGATCCTAGGAACTTCTAGTCGAGTAGGAAACTAAAATTTCCAACTCATTAAAAGCTATGCAAGCTTGACACTATTATCTTACTACTATATTGAATTGCGGTCGTCTGTAGTGTCAATTCATATTTAGTATATAGCAGGGGTCCCAAACTTTTTCCGTTAATATATCAGAATTTTTCCGCGGCGCCCTAAGTTAAAACATTACTATATAGTAACTATATACTATACTATATAGCAAACTATAGTAGTTTTTCTTCAATTTTCGCGGCGCCCCTGTAAAGGCGCAAAGGCGGTCAGGGCCTCATTTTGGGAAACCCTGGTATAAAGTATAAAAGATAGTTAACATTTATTTAGTTTAAATAAAAATAAAATTTTTGATAGAAATATTTTCTTTTGTAACTATTACGGTACAATTTACCTTAATATAATGATATATAGTCTTTATATTAAATATGCTTATATCATTAAATAATTAATTGTTTCCTTTTAATTACGAGTATAATAAGCACAAGTTAACCCATTTTTGCCTATAAAAACTTTGGTGCGTATTATACTTGCGTACGAATTTGAAAATAATTACCGTAAAATCTCGTGAATTACTCGCACGATTTGTACTCATTTTAGTGTGCAAAAACAGGTGGTGATAATTACGCATGCGTGTAAATAGAATAATATACGTTATTGAGAAGCTAATGGTGCGTATTATATACGAATTTTGAAATAATAAAATTAATATTTGTTTTTTTTAATTATCGTAAAATCTCGTGCATACTAAACAAATTAATATAAGTTATTGACAAGTTAAGGGTGACTTTTATATACGAATTTTAAAATAATAAAATTAATATTTGTAATTACCGTAAAATCCCGTAAATTATTCACACATATCGTACTCATTTTAGTATGCAAAAACTGATGGTGCTAATTATTAATGCGTATAAAAAATTATATAGTTTATTGAAATGTTAAGGGTGCGTATTATATAAGAATTGAAAAATATTAATATAAGTTTTTTTAATTATCGTAAATTTTTCTGAATTATTTACACGATTTGTACGCATTTAGTCTATAAAAACCGGGGGTGCTAAAAATGAATGTGTTTAACATAATTAAAATATTATTGAAAAGTTATTTATGCGTATTATATGCGAATTTTGAAATATTAAAATTTATATTTCATTTTTAAATCACCGTAAAATCTTGCGAATTATTCACACAATTCGTCATTAAAGTCTGCAAAAACCGGTGGTGTTAATTATGCATGCGTGTAAAAAATAATATAGGTTATTGAATTGCTAAGGGTGCGTATTATATACGAATTTTCAAATAATATAAGTTATTGTTACGCATTTGTATTCGTATTAAATACGAATTGAAAAATACAATTAGAATTTATAATTTCTACACTAGTACAGAATTGGTTATATATCGTTTCATTGAAATTTTCTTAATAAATTATTACATTTTATCAATAGCATAATTCAACTTTAAACATATTTGCTAAAAAATTTCCCTTATGTGAAAGAAATGAAGTGTAGCAATAAATTACATTTCTGTTAGAAAGTATTTTCCAATGACTGGATAATATATTACATTTCTTTATATATCACATTTCAATGCGGGGACCATTCACAATGCAAATGATTCACTATTTGCGTGTGCAAATACGCTCTCGGTGTTCTCATGTAACAAAATATTATGTTACAATAAACTGGAATCACCAAGGTCAGAAATACCCTGAGTGAGAGAAAGAGAGAAACCAAAAATAGCGACGATGAAAAAAAAAATTAAATGGTTTTTGAACTTATATTAAATTCATTCGTGAGACAGTCTCGAGCTTGTGCCAATAATATATTATTCAGTGGCAATTAGCAAATGCGGACCAAAGTGTATTGAGTTAGATGAATTCAATTAGCGTAGACTTCCGAATGCATTTGATTATTGCCCTATATTAATTTGTCTTAAGTTCATTTCGAACTAATTTCTGCAATTGCGAGTCATATGAACTAGATAGTCAATGATAAATTTTGTTATCAATCTCGAATGTAATTGATTTATCGAGATGGTTTACAAGTGTATTATACTCGAGATTTTATGATTTTATAAAATCGCCGAAATATTATAGAATCATTTTTTTACCAAAGATTAATTCAATTTATGAAGAATTTTTCTCTTACACTTCTTTGTATTAATTTATTATTTGAATAGTAAGAAAAAGAAGTAAGTTTATTCATCAATGTGAATTGATTTAGGACTTATGTACGTTTTATTTCGAAATATAATTATTTTCATAAGTTCATTTTAATTGCATGTAATAAATCATTATTATTCTACCATGTAATGAGAATGCTATTTGAAAGCGGATCTTGTAGATGAAAATAAATTTATTAATAGACAATATTTACAGACTGAAGGAAATTGATTTTACTCCATTAAATAATGTTAATACCAAAGAATGACTATGTAAATGCTGAAATAGATTTGGTGAATCATCACTTAATGTATTATGATTATTGAAGATTATTCCCATGCTTCAATTGAGATCAAATAATAGGGGCATCGTGAGATTTTATGGGTAATTCTGATTCATCTACACTCACGTAAAAAATAATAATATAAAGCAATGCCTCGCATAGTCCGGGCAATCGGTTCCGCTAATATCCAGCACTATTTGAAACCGGAGACTTGACTGTATAGGACAGTGATGTTGAACCTATGACCCGCGGGACAGACACTGTCCCACAGTTTGGTTTTTATAAACTTTTTTTTATACCATAAATTTCAATTTGTTTTGAAATTTTTAAACTGGAATGTTGTAAATCCGGACTGATCGAGGTATTGTTGTATTACTTTTTCCTAGGTCGATGTTTCTGTTAAGCAAGAAAAACATCTTTTGATAGAAGACAATTCCATTATGTTGAACACCCTCTCTGAATGGTTTTCATTCCGGAGGCAATATGTTTATCCGAAAGGGCCGGTTTGCATCTTCGAAGGTACGAAACTCATGGTGTGTAATATAAAGGTGGTTGTGTGTATCGGAGGCTTAGCCGAGGGGTCACAGATAAACTTTCCCGGGGCCAATTGTCTAGCCCTGCCCTTAGCACTTTGTATGCTGTTGACTCACCTAAGGGACGATATCAGATTTAGCCCCTGTGCCAAACTGCACACTCGCACACGTAGCCAGCGGCTTTATTTATTTACTATTCCATCGGTACAATGTTAATTGTTTAATAATGTTTCTGGGCTCAGGCAATTGGACTCAAACACATTTAGTAGTTAAAAATAGATTGGTTATAATTAAGCCGTTCATTAATAATTCCATTGCTGCTAATATATTTCATACGGACTATTTAATAACGCGATTGAGATAATAAGAGTTATTACGTAGTTCATTATTATTGCACGAGGTTAGACAGTCATTATAATAATCGTAACTCTCATTATACCGATACGAAGTAAACTTTTAAAACAAGAAAAAAAAATAGATATAGCTTTGTAATTACTTATATATTAATTGTATAGTCTCTAGTTGACATTTATGTTCTTATTATAAGTATTGAATTATACATATTTTTTTAAATTAGATTTCTAATTATTGTCATAATGGAACAAATTTATAAAATAAACTGTGTTTTTTTTACTAGTTTCTTCAATTATTATTTTTTGATAGTATTGATAAAAAAAATCATTGTGAATACTCAATTAAAGAAGAATTTATTGAATATAAATTGAAAAATTGATGTATGAAGTGCAAACTGAGATTACGTAATCGGTTCGCCTGTTTTTGGAGGATGACAATTGTGTTTATTTAGTGGTGTGTATGTGCTTGTCCTCTCTGTACAATTTAGGGGTTTGATACTGAAAATCGATGCATCATTTTGCATGGAACCGACGCAATCATCATTGGTGTTTTGTGAGCGCTAAGTGAAAGACCCCTCCTGAGAATTGCTAAAAAAAAGTCGAATTTGCATCGGTCAAATATGATGTACGCTGTGATTTTCATGCTTAACACGTGACAATTCACAATCGACAAAGCCAATTACAGCCCAAAACGATTCATTCAAATTATTCGTTATCTTATGAAATATACATTTCACAGTATCTTTTTTAATTTGACTTTAGTTTTAAAATAAACACATTAATAATTGTATGTAAATTAAACAACTTAAAGAAAGGGATTAAATAATTAAATAATAATGCTTTTATTTTCTCTAATTGCTTATTTAGTATACAAAAAAACACTTTATTCCGACTATTTTTTAGGTAATTCGTTGAATTACCGATGAAAATAAAATGAAAAATTTTAAAATTCAATTGCAAAAATTATTATTGGTAAGATAAACATTGAGTAAATATAAATAAACACAAAAATTATCATTAAAATATTACTTCGCATAGTCCGGTTCCGACAATATCCTGGATTGCTTGAAGCCGGACAATGCGAGGTATTGCTGTATTTGAATATTGGAAGAAGCTAAATTGAGTAATAATGAAATACTAATAAATGATGTACATAGTTACGTGTTCTATGATTCATATTCACTTTTATTTCATTGTTTCTTCAAACAATACGAAAGGTAGACATGATAATGATTTGTAGGTGATTATTACAATTCAATTATTTACTTTAAATAAAAAAGAAGTTTCTGTTTAAGTTTTTACAATCTGCCCCTTTTCGGTATTTAGTATATATGTGTAACAAAACAACAATGATAGGAATAAATTCGCTGTATTTTTTTTTTACTAAAAACAACAATAATTTGCTACAAAATAGTATTAAATATAACGAATGTAAATAACAAAAAGTTACCATTAATAACAGTTGTTACCTTAATAATAGTTTGTTGTTATTGGATCTTCGAATGTCCGAAAGTCAAACATTTTGAAAGTCTAATCGTCTTCTAATAACAGAGAGTTTGAGAGTTCTTTGTAATTGAAATCAGAAAAAAATTATAACAGACATTATTTTATCATCTTTGTGTGGTTTGGTCTCGGCTAATATTTACTCAGACTCCATTTGCGGAACAGTTTTTTTATATATTATTTTTATCTCGATGGCGAAAAGATGCCGAGGTCTTCAGAGAATATTGCTTGGTTTAGTATAGAAAAAAGCAAGATGTAAAATTTCTCTCGCATCTTCCAATTTGCGCTAATACAACCTGCGCATATTGGAAACCAAGACAAGGCTTTATTGAGAGAATTCGAAGGCACTGAAATAAAAAAAAGAAGTAAGATTTCTAAACGATTCATAAAGAGAATAATATTCGGTAGAATCAGATTGTAGCGTTCCGTTGAAACGTTCACATCATCGTTTTAATTAGGGTTTCTACAAAAACCGATTTTTTTAAAAACCGGTTTTCGAATGTCAATTTATCTACAAAACCGATTTAAACCGGTTTCCGAATTTTCCCAAAAATATAGATTACAAAATAAAACTTACATAAACAAAATAAAATTTACCCCATAGAAAATCATAACGAATAACAGAGTAATTTATCTATAATTTCTTATTTTTTTCTCAGAAAAAGTGATTTTAGAAAGCATGGAATGTCTATCGATCTATTGCTCAAACAGGTTAATTTTTTAATATAGAATAATTTTCAGCAATAGACAATATTCTCTCACTTCATATGTGTACACAAACGTCACAGTCATTATTAGTACTAGACGCTTTTTTTGCGTTGTTACAAGATTTCTTCCTACTGGAAAACTGAACGCTCTTTTCTCGAAGAGTAGTTGAAAGGGAAATTGGTATTGGTTGTTTTATTTTAAGTCTATACTCGAAAACCGTTATTTTTTACTTGAACCGGTTTTTGAGTTTTATAAATTTCTTCAAAAAATCGGTTTTTCAAAACCGACCCTAGTTAGAATCCTAGCGACAGTGGATTAGATCGGTGAATTAGACCCAGAAAGTAAACAATAATATTCATATCATCCGGTGATTCAGCAGTGAATGGACATTCGTTATTCCTCCAGTTGTTTTGCCGCCTCCCCAGGTCCATGCTCCGTGTTCATCCGAGAGCAATGACAACGGTCTAATATGGTGGGTCTGGCTGGAATCGCCGTCGAGGGGATGCAGCAAGAACCCTGCCTGCCTGCCCTAGTCGTAAATCAATTCAAGGGTTGCCGTCCGAAATTTCGCTCTATTTTGCTAACCCCGCCGGAAGGACTGTCGGAAATAATAGGCTTAGCACCGGGAACAAAAAAAAATAAATATATAAATAAATTAGTACCGCTTTTCTCTGATCTCACCGTCGGAAGCATCAAGCACAAAACTATATAATCCTTTTCCGCAGACAACCGAAACCCAACAAAACCCTTTCTCCCCGTGTAATACGTCTTTCATCGCGCCTCCTCCCCGTATAAATAAAACTTCTAATTTAATTTTGCCGCGCTGTTAATTAATCACAAATTCGCAATTTCATTTAACTCGCTTCGCGTATAATAACTCCACAATTAATTATAATTCCATTCTCATTAAGGTATGTTTTTTTCCCACCGTCTACAAAATGCTGAGCTGACTGAAAGGTTTGGACAAATCATTATCGTACATTATATTCATACAAATAGTTCTACATATCATATATACAATTATAATAAGTTAATTTGTCACAATAAAGCAACAATTGAATACACAAAGCTTTCATAATAAAATAATTAATTAAAAGTATCTTTTGATATAACTTGACAAAATACTTGCTCTTATACAAGTAGAAATACTACAATTCTCATAAAAGTTACTAAAAGAAATTAAATGTAGTGTAGCTTTTATTGTTACAATACAATCATATTTAATCAAATTTTAATCTCCACGACTAAGAACGTCATGTTATTAACAATTATGCAAGCAATATTTAAGCTATTACATTTATCAGAAATATGGCACATGCATAAGTTACTAAATATAACAAAATTTCATGTTGCACGTAATGTGTACGTACCATTATGTAATTTACATGATAAATATACAAGTTAAAATAAACGATTGCTGCTGTAAGCTTTTAAAAGAAAACTTGAATGTTAATTCATAGATTAAAGCCAATCGACTAATAACAATTTAGTTATCAAATGGTTTTGCATATCATGTTCGGATGACTACATGATTGTTATTTGTAACACGAGGAATATATAATCGTTAAAAAAATACATTAAAGCCGATTATTGATCACGAAAAAACGAAGATATGTTATCGATACTATTTGCTAAATGCATAACCTAGTATTTTATCAGTGATTTATGCGTTCATTCATTAATACAAACAACACCAGATGTGACTAAATACTTTTATATTATACATATAAGAATCAATATTTTTTATATCTACCACAGATTGTGTTCAATCTGTATATGAATAATTTGGATAGAAGTTTAGTATGTTTAGAACATGTAAGTGAATTTAATTTTAATGTTAATAAGTTGAAAATAAAGTTTATTTATTTCCTATTAAAAAATACTTTAATTTAGTACTAATTTTTAGCTTAGGTTTGTTAATAGTGTGTAATTATATTCAATATTTTAGGTTAGGTTTTGTAAATAACGTTCAATTATTTCTTCACCGAACACTTCTGAATACATTGGATCCTCAAACTTTGAAAAAAGTCGAACCGCAGGACTTTTAAGTTCAATTTCAATAAGTCATTATGTGACGTCTACTCCTGTCCTTTAATGTGATTTAGATAGATGCAAACGTTGTTTAATTATCCAAAACTAATAAACCCTATATACAGGAATGCCTTGTAGATTTCGGATTCGATCAGTGCGGATTAAGTATAGTACGGTTTGTAAATCCAAACAAAACTAAATTTGGAGTGAGGAAATTAAAAATTAGTGCATAAAATTATTTTTCATACATTTTTCGATTTACAGAACTCGATTAGTGCACTGTACGAGATATTGCTGTAGATATATTTATTGTAATAAATGGGACTAAGGACATGTTACATCCCAAATTTGGTAGTTTCCTAACAATTCTAATTACATCTAATAATAACAGCGGATTCTATTTTCAAATTGTCTGTATTTTACAAAGCTGTTCTTATCCGACAATTGCATGACAATTGCACGAAACACGATCAAGATTAACTTCGCAATCATACGGAAAATTTTTGTTTGTTATTTGTTTATTTCACTGTCTAGCACGAACGAAGCCAGTGCGTTTTTAATTGCCCTCGCCCTTAATTTTCCATCTATTGGGAGTGCAAACCGACGGACACGTACCAACGTTAATATACAAATTGCAATTCTCGCTGTTGCATTTTGCTGCAGCCGATATAATTGACCATTACCAAGTTTTATATCACACATGGACAATGTATATACGAACATTTGGATCCATTAAGTTTTATTTATTCGCACGAATGTTTACGTGTGGATGCGGATGTGTGTCTGTCTGTCCGTACGCATATGTATATATGTCTGTGCTCGCATGTATGTGTATGTATGTATGTACCTGCACGAAACTAATTAATTTCAGGGGATTTGCGTCTCTGGCTGGTGGTACTAATTATTTTATTCCTATATTTGCTTAGCCTCGTATATCCTCGCATGCAATTTGTACAAGATTATGCAAAGTTATGGATGCATTCATTTATGCTGTACTAATCTATGAGATACTGGAAGGAGGAGGAGGACGCTATCTGCGACGATACACATAATCGTCTCGCAATGTTCTATAATTACATTCGTATGCGACTTTAGATATTGATTAATTATCGTTCATATTCGAGATGTGCTGAAGAACAACAAGATTTTCAATAAACATTCATTTGTTTCAATGATTCATCGTGTATAAAGTGTACGTTCGTGCGAACAAACAAACTTTGAAAGAGCAAAGAAAGTCGCTTTCCCTAATTAATCTAAAATCTATTATTTTTTGGGAGCATAAATCATTAGAACACATTCAAAAATGCAATACCCTTAACAAATATGTTTCATTGATGAAGAAATTTTGTCAATTTATAATTCCAGCTGACGATTCAAGTAAAATTTTCTGAAAACACTCAGGTAATTGTTTTCTTTAATAATTACTTAACATTGTTTAAGTAAATATAAATTAAAAATAATTCTGAGGTGGCGGCGGCAGCAAATATGGTTGTATAATGAAATATACAGCACATTTAAAGGAATATAACAAATTAGCAAATTATGTGCAGCTCACTCGTTAAACTTGGAGTACGTCGAGGCTGGGCTGGAAACGCTTGGAGTAAGCTTTAATTTTTGCATGTATTGTTCAACAAACGTCCGTTTATCTTTACGTCATTTGAGAGTTTGCACGATTTACACTTAAAACAACGGTATTTAAAAAGATATCTTTAATTATAACCCTAATTAACATTGCGATTAACGTCTTCATATTTCCACAATACGGTACTAATTGTTGAAGTTAAAGTTATTTTCACTAATAATCGTAATAATATTTTTATTTTATTTATTATTTTGTTAATATTTTTTATATTTTCGTAATTAGAGGAATATTGACATTACCTGTTATTATTTATTTAAAAAAAACAAAAGTATTATAGAATATTACTTTATTTTTATATACAATTAATAATATTTTTTTTAATCAAATTAACGTAGTTGAAATAATTTCATTGTAGCGAAATTGTTTAGGATTTTATAGTTTGTTATATTAGGATTCTGTTTATGTTCAAATAATGTTGGCAGGAAGAAGAAAGATCACGGTAAAAGCGAGGACACGCTGTTAAGCTGTTGTCGTATACTTTTTTGTTATGCGACGATATAATACAATTTTTCATTCATCCCTTCATTGAAGGAGGCTCCGTCTGCGCAAACAATGACACAATGGAACAACAAGTTTTCCTGTGCGATATGCGACGAAGGAAGCTATTTGAGTCAATCCTGTAACCGTGTAATAATTCATATTACATATACCTGATTTATTGATCGTTTATCTTTGTATTTCATTTAGATTTTTGTGAATTAATACAAATTCCATTACATGAAATATAAAGATTTTTCTACAATTTATTTTATAGAATGAAAAAATAGAGACTAAAATGTTAGCAAACATAATTAAAGTAATAGTGCAACTATTTATTAGTTTTTAATAGCAATTATTTGGATATACAAATACTGTTGATTATTTTTCACAAAACACGTCACAAATATATATATTTTTAAGGGCGACTAATAGCCGAATGGTTAAGTCGCTATACTCACAATTTTGTGGGCGCCGGTTTGAATCCTGGTCAAGTCAGGTCCTTTGTGAGGCCTCTCGGTGCTTGCAGCAATAGTTCATCGTTCATCACAGATGAATGAGGTTCAGCATATGGACCTTCAACCAAGTCGATGGAAAATGACAGTGTTAAGGATAGCAGCAGATTCACTGTGAAAGGAAATAGTGGAATCACAGAGCATCAATATACTACTGAAGTTAACCTACAAGACGACAGAAAATCAACAAATTAAAAATCAAATCATCATAATGGTAACTATCCACCGGGAAAGATTACTTACCTAATGTCAACCGCGATCTTAAATTTACTCAATGTTCACATTGATGAACAGATTGTGAATAAAAAACAATATATTTTAGAAATTATTAAAGTAAAACTAAATTCAACGTCCTTTTTTTAATATTATATAACATGAAATGAAGAAGTGAAACGAATTTTCTTTTATATTTATTGTAGAAAATAAAATGTGAGCTACATAGATATAAAAATATAATTTGGAAAGTAGTAAACACGTAAAAACTATTCGGTCGATGCAGAAGTGTATAGTAAGTGGAAATGACATAAAGGTTTTCGGATGATTGAACGGACGTTGCATAAAAGTTGTAGGCAGAGAGAAAGATATTTCCTCTTCCATTTTGATGTGTGTGTGTGAAGTGGTCAATTTCAACGGTCTTTGGCGTCTGTTTTGTATGGAAGAAATATTGATCCGAACCGATGCTGTTATAAATAGCAGCCTTTCCATTTCCCATCATATATCTCTCTCTTTCACTCACTCGTCCTCTCTCCTAATAATCGCTTTTCCCTCGCAGAACTTCAACACACACTGATAGAATCACACCTTTTAAAGAGTATCTTTCCTCTTAAAAACGCATTTTCCCCTCGCGGCATCATTCATCTAATTCATACACATATTTAATTTTTGTCGTGAAATCAGTATGTTTATTAAATTGCAGCATAAGCTCACTAATGCGCTTTCGACACGATGTAAATACGCCCAAAATGGATGAAAATGGTTGTATTTAAATGAAGTTCGATGGAGAGTGAATGTGTGTGTGAGAGAGAGAATGCGGAGGGTCGGTCGGTATTTAATTAGTTTCCATTTTAATGAGCATAATTTGTAACCAAATTTGGTCATAATTACGAATTAAATCTCGCCGAGTTTCTATATACGAGAAAGGCGTTCGGATGGCGCGAGATATGCAGGAAGTCATAAATCCTATGTAGGAAGATGTATAATATGGCCGATTCCATGGTTAATTAACGAAAGGATTAATCAAACGCAATTAAGACGTGTCTTCTTCTGCTCGCCGTGCGTACATTTTACTTTGACTTTTAGTAATGAGACGTTTTTCAGTTGATATATATTTCAGCTTAATCAACTTCTTCCATAAGAATAAAAATACAAAATACTACAACGATATTATTCGTAGTTTTCATTCTCAACATTTTTAATACAAATTTTGAAAATTTAACATTATTTAAACTTCTTCAGACATAATTACGCTAACTACAACATATTCATGACAATTGTTTTGCTATTTAATAACTAACAAATAAAGTTATATTTATCAAATCTAATAGCTGACAGTATATATCAATATAAAATCAGTATAAACAATAAAGTATATGTGTTAAATCATAGACATTTTATTATTTTCAGGTTATGTTTTTGCGATCTTGGATAAACTTAGGTTATGTCAGTTTATTCTATTAAATACTTATATTTTATGACCTACACGATTTACTGAAACAATGATTACGTATTCTTTTATTATCTTAACTATTTCAAATCTGAAATACTATTTCAGTTTCCACAATTAACGTTGGTTTTACAATATCGCAATATTATTTTTTTATAAAATTATATTTTCTACTGTTTAAGAATAAAAAAATATTCATATTTTTTTACATCTTTTTTAAATCAAAACATTAAAGTTTATTATATTTGTTGTATTATTATTATTATTCAATTACATCTGGTATTTTTCATTGTTAGATTTTTATCATTTGTATGTAGAAAAAAAATCTTATGTAACTCGCCTTGCCTATTTTTTATTATTTTTTTCTTCATATTTAAATTCATGTATGTGTTTTGTAAGTAACAATTTTTTAATGAATGATCATATCGTTTAGAAATCCATTGCATTGTTAAGCTAACATTAACATGATCGGGATTTTGCCCTTATTATATATTCATTATTCAAGCAGATGTAGTACTTAGGTTTGATCAATAGCCGAATGCCCTTTGTAGTATTAAATAAACGTATACCTTTCCATTTATCAGACGCTTTCGATAACAAGGTTAATTTTCTTGTAAAAATAATATAGAAATACATACCCAAAGGAGTTTCCACTCAAATTTTATTTACTGTATTTATTTATTTTGCTGCTTACTAATTTAGGAAGAGAATATTAAATATTACAACAAATCTTTTAACAAAAAATGGAAACAATCTTTTTATTTTTTATAGATATAGGGATTTAACAGTTAAGTCTAAAATTTACTTATAAATCAAGAAACAAATTGTTTAACTCTTTGAAGGGCGGTTTTGAACATTGCTAGAATTTTCTAGAAAATGTATAGGAATGAGGAATTGCTCTTTAATTTGGTTGGTATGTAAATACCATCTGATTCAGTTGACGAAGATGTCTGATTTAGTTGTATGGAAGTATAGGAATTTCAGGCCCATCACAGAGTTAACATATCTTTTCAGGAAAAAAGGATTAAATTAATGTATCGACTTTTTCATTGAGCATTTATGTCTGATATTTGTGATTTTTTATAATAAACAGATAAAATCAATCGATAGACATAAAATCCGTTAGTCTATCCAAGATGCTAATTTCATTGCAGTCATTTATATTTACATATTTAACAAGATGAAATAAAGAACATGATTCAAATTTCGCGCATATTTTCTACACTTTTTGCTAATATCCACATCATATTGTGTGTTGTTATTCTAAAAAATCATTACTTTTTTATCTAAACTTCTAATCTTAAAAATCTTATTCTGTTTTTAGTTTTTTATATAATTAATTAAACGTTTCATTTTGCAGAGTTGTATTAATAACGATTATAAAAAAACTGTATTTTTTTTAAGGATGATATAAATATATGTGTTTAATAATAAGGGTTGAACAGCAAAATCCCATTGTATATGATTTATAAATCAAAGTTAAGAATCGTAAGGAAGGAGAGTAAGAAGAAGGTGTACACAAGGAATATAAATTACTTAGATGTTAAGTATGACAAATTGCACATTTATATCACTTACTTAAATTTGTCATGGCGAGAATGTCAGCTGGCATACAATTGTTTTAATATTTTATGCAGCGAGAATGTCGCATTCGGAGAGGCTGTCCCGTTTGCAGTAATCCGAAGAAAGAGAAACTCCTCCTGTCTGTACCTTAAAATAACCCGCTTTAAAAATACCCGTCACTTCTTGTGCGCCTTGTGTCCTTCCACTATTCGCGGATTAAAGAAAGCCCAAAGAGACGAAGAGATCTTTCTTATTAAATTTTCAACCCAGACGCGACGGAACAATAATAACGGTAAAGAGAAGAAAAAAAAACTAATAAAATGAGCGCCGTTGAAATTAATCACTTGTTCCCGAAACGTAATTACTGTGTGTATAAAGGTGTAACAAGTTCAAATTGAAATTAATGATGAGCTTTCCTCGAAGGAGAAGGATGAGAAGAGCGCGCTTCGATCCACTCGTTGGAGGAGTAAGGTGTGAATGCAAATTGGAGGTTTATCTCGAGAAATATTTCAGATATTCTCCGTTTGGAGATTAAAAGTAAATTGAAAATATTTTCATAATCCCGGACGAAAGTAGTTCCGGCGCCTGTTATCAGGAAGTCGGCGAAATTTATTTCACCTTTGGTCGGCGCCGTAACTTTCTGCAAATGGGGGAGAGGTGGGCGGTGGAAATCCAAGGAATGGCAGGGCTTAAAGTATTTATGGAGGACGATTATTTCTTTAATACATTTAATAAGCGCGTGTTTCAGTCGGGCGAGATAAGGCAGAGCTCCAGAGGAGCGGTGTGAGTGAGAGCGAGAGGAAGGACGCAAGAAGAGAACGAGGCCGAAAGGAGAAGAAAACACATACAATTCCAGCGTATGAACGTCGAGTCGTTCATGTTTCGAGTAGAAAGATCAGACTTTGGCTAGGTAATTAGGCCGAAGCAAGTATCCTTTTTTCTCATGACCATTTGTATTATTTATTCAATTATCGCATGTATTTCGCAAGCATAAATTACACACAGCGCCGCTATAATTTCGGCCGCTCCCTGCAATTTCGGATAACAATGGTATTATAACTTTAACAAAATGCGAATGCATATTAAGACGGTGCATTAAGGCTTTCAGCTGCAATTTAGTACGGAGCGTTGTTTCGGAGAGACCTATGATATACACAAAAAAAAAATCGCAAACAAGAATATACAACGTGCAATTTTCCAAAGGAAGCAATCGAAGGCTGCGAGACTGTACATGCATGTATGTATTCATGACCTGCGTTGCGGGGGTTGATTTTATTCTTCTCTTTTTTTCTCGAAAGCCTTCCCCTCTCATAATGTTCGTCTTGTTGTGTCATCCACGGAATGTTAAAATCAGATTGGTACGTGGAGTACCCATAATCGAATCTGCAGAATCCGGGTCTGCTCAGAAAGCAAGCGCCGACGTCTGATTTGCATATACAAATAAATGTGCACACTCTGGGGTTCGTAGATTTCGGGGTTGAACGACGTGCCATTGAAATACTCCCAAGTTTGCGCTAATTATCATTAGCATCGGTGGAGGAGGATGGTTGGAACAGAAGAGCCAGATGTCTCGGCAACGGTGGATGGGTTGACGCAATCTGGGAATATGATCATCGTCACCTGTTCTAATCCGCAAAAATGGGTCTGATTAAAACCAGATATAATGGACCTAATCGCATTTGAATCTTCAATTAATATTCTGCGCGTATTGTTTTAATCGAAATCTTAAGCGCATAATGAAATCTTCATTTCACTATTACCAAGATATATTCCCATTAACTTAATCGTACATCTGTTTACATGGTTCATTCGTGAGATAGCGTTGCTATGTTTGCTTAATCTAAAACTGTGTACTATAATATATTACATGCAATTTATAGTTTTTTTTATGGAGATTAAATTTTATGATATCTTAATTTTTTTACAAAATATTTATATTATTTGATTCTTAAACCAATTACATGTGATATAACTTAATTATTATATATTAACTAAGGTTATTTCACAACGTTTTTTTTAATAAACACAAGATTTAAAAAATGTAAATAAGAATTAATGAAATGGAAAATAAATTTAATTATTAATTAACACAGATCACAGCTGCTATTTCATGAAATTAAAATATAAACTACAGTAGCGTTTGTCAACATATGCATCACTAAATGACACCTTTTATGAAAGTTGAAGTATTTTTTGTTATTATGTTTTTTTTTTAATTTTATCTTTTAAACAATTTGCAAATCCGTTAGATCACTCAGAAGGTTGAGAATAGTTTCATATTGTTACTATTCTATACAATAACTAGAAGTAAATACATAGGCAAACGGTTAAAGACAAAAAAATATAACGTGACTAAGTTACTTAATTTCATAATTTCGATTATATAATTCGATATTTCTAAAATACAGTGTTACTACGATTTTTCTTGTAATTTAATAGATTATGTTCTCTTGAAAGTTCTGTAATATTACTTTGTGTATTTTTTTATATTCGTTCCCCGTTGATAAATAAACTTTATCAAGTACATAAAGTTTAATTATTGTTTGAAAAATATTACTTTATTCATTTAATGTAAATGAAACTACAGTAAAGATATTTCATACACTATTTATAGCTTCATATACATTCATCTAATGAAGGTGCTTCATCATTTTAAAAATGTAATAACGTTGCATTCATTCTCATAAAGAAGGTCCGTATTGCTTTAATTTGGAAATAATTTACATAGGAAATATTTCTGCATTAAATACTATTAACTTTACCTAATTTACATTTTGTTTTAATAGAAATGTTACAAAAAAAATAGTTCATTGATTGTAAAGTTTAATCTAAAAGAAAAATTTGATGTAATTAAATTTTTTATTGTTGGTTATAATGTTCTTTTATTAAATTTCCATTATTAACTTTTATCAAGAGATGGCGTATTTCATACTAAGATTTCTGCGCATGCGTTAATGGTACCAGGAAAGCAGGATTTTGTAAAAATATATTTTTTTATACGAAATTCAGTTCAGTAACTATAGAATAATAACAAAAAACTTTTAATTACTCTTGAAACTATTATTAATTTTGATTTATCAGAGTTCTTGAGAAAATCCGGTTATGTCTTCTATATATGCAAGTGCTCGATGTGTATATGCTATAGTTCATGTTTGCACAGACATTATAGGTTTAGTATCAAATCAATGCACTCGAGTTGCAGACATTTGTTTGGGTGCGGAGACTAAGTTAAGATGCGCAAATCCAGCAAGTCTTCGGCCGACATCCATGTTAATCCCTGGCTCGAAACCGACCAACCAAATGTATATATATATATATATTCGTTGAAAACCGCAACTTGGGGAACTACTCCGGTTTCGGACGGGAAGCTCGAATTTCCAAAATAAAATTCCCCAAACAAACGTTATGTGTCCATTAGCAGCGTCTTCGGCAAATGCCCGATTGTTATTGCTAGTTGCCTCCGCTTAAGACCGAGTTACGTAGATAACGCCCTTGGGCGTCCTTCCGATTCCAATCGCTACACATTTCTACGATTTCCCCTCTGATCCTATTCCAGACTACACACCTTTTTATCCCTATCGCAAGAAACACGTTTTTTCTATGTTCACTACGAACTTGCTTCATCCGTTAGTAAAAACAACATCAAGAATTGTGAAGGAAATCAATATTAACTAAATTATAGATGTACCAAAATTTATTGAAAGATTAGTATAAGTTAATAGAAAAAAAGAACTAATGTCGGCTTTAAAAACGATTATTTCTTTCAATCAATCAATCATTATTGACGTGAACATCAACCAAGTTGAAGAAAAACTTGTCAATTTGAAAGTAAATTATATATTTATTGCTTTCTCTAATTATTACAAATACAAACATGTATTTTATTTTAGGTATAACATATAGAAACCAAATTCTGTTTTAAAAACGATAACATTTGAAAATGGACACCACAGTTTGGAAAGTGAATAAAAAAATGTATGGTTCTGTAAACAGAAAATAAAAAAATAACAGCTGGACGGAATATAATGGATTATAATTGTGGGCTGCTATATGGAAAGTGGACTTTTTCATTTGTGATAATAGATACGATTTTTATTTCCAAACATATCGAATCGTAGTTTCATCAACAGCTGGGTAATTCATTCCGCGCATTTTTTTCCCTGGTATCATGCATATCGCCAATGAATAGACAAAAAAGTTCAATAATTCCATATTAGCTGGATAAATAAAACGGGGAAAGTTTTATCGTGTATTCATGCGGGATGCGAATTTTGCTCAACGTAAAAAAAAATACAAATATTTTGAGTTTCGTTTGCATTATGGATTGAGCATCGGGGCTTGATTGAAATTAATAAAGTGCACTACCGTTTTTGCGTTGAATTTAGTTTTTATGCTTTTGCGGAATTGTTAATTGCCATTTTTTGTGTGTGTGTGTGTTGTAATTAAGCAATGCTTCGTGCGCGCGCGTTGCGTTTATAAATTAAGACGCATACGTTCCGGTAATATTCTGATGCGGCTGCAATAAATTAATTGGTGAGAGCGCGAGTGTTGTAGTTCCTAGTGAATATCATGATAATTAATCAACTTTGTTTCGGGGCGCCTGCATTGTGTCCATAAATCCACTAAAATTACAAATAAATTAAATCTGCTTTGCATCAATGAATATTTACTAGCAATAAAGCGTTGTTGAGTGAGAATGTAGGTGTCGGCTCGCTAATAAATTAAACTTTAAGGCACGTTTTGTTTGGTCTTATATAAGGTGTATATATGGTACAGTGGCGTGCGAAAGTTTCGGGTCGCACCTTGCCGTTGTCTCGCCGAAAGGATTACCTGAGGAATCCGTCACTAACTTAAATAAACCCATTACATCCATTCCACTAAAGCTTTTAACATCAATCTTTTAGATAAGATTCCTATAATTTTGCATTTTATCATTATATTTAATTAGTTTTGAAAGATAGCCAATTATTCTGTCATAACTTGTTCTTAGAGTTTTTTTAAATTATTAATTCATTGTTTCTAAGGTAATTTTAATAGATTCGAAGCATATTTAAATCAATTAGTAATGTAAACATGTAAAATGAGACAAAAATACCCAAAAAATAAAACGCCATCTAGCGAGTAACAAACAAATTAATATAAGAAACTTTACTTGCCAAAGAATTTTTCACATTTTATATCAATTCAATTATTATTATTCAATTAATATTGCCATATTGTATGTTGCTAAGGAATGTTACATTTATTCTGAATGAATAGAAACTTGTTATTTGATGAAAGTAATAAAAGATTTTAACATAATTTTAATAGATTCGAAGTATATTTAGACCAATAAGTAATGTAAACATGATTTATGTACGAATAAATGCAAATTGAGGTGAAAATACCCAAAAAATGAAACGCCATCTAGCGATTAACAAACAAATTAACATAAGAATTTACTTGCTTAAGAATTTTTCACATATTGTATCGATTCAATTAATAATATTGCCATATTGTATGTTGCTAAGGGATGTTACATTTATTCTGAATGAATAGAAACTCGATATTTGATGAATGTAATTAATCATAACACTTTTCTGTAGATTTCAATAGTTTCCAATCAAAGGATTCACATAGAAACTAATACCTGAAATATGATTAAGAAACGTGAAAAGATTGAAATTAAAGTATTTTTATTAATTGAACTGACTTTCTGATGCCAACATTTTTACTTTATTTCTTATTAAAAACTGATGTTTTATATAGTTTATTTATGTAGTATTTTTCTTGTTTTCACATCATTTACACGATGAACATAAATAAATGAATATTTAATAGAAATTAATTGTTTTTGCTCATTTAAAACATTCAAATCTGCCAAAATTATTACATTTGTAATTGGTTTCGAAATATATTCCATTTAAATATAATTCGTAAAATAATGTAATTGTAATCATAGAAACTCATTAGTGACGGATTCGTATTCCGCTTTGATGTTAAATGGGGTAATGTTATTTCAATATTCTAATTACATATATAGAGTGGGAGAAAGAGAGAGAGACTAGAAAAAAATTGGCTTTAGTGAGCACGACAAGATTAAACCTCTTTGAAGTGAGTTTTAAATCTATTATTACAGTCTATGTAATGTGGATGAGCTTCGAGAACCTGTTACTACCCGTATGGTTTCAGGTCCAGCGGGTTCCAGGTGTTAAGTATCAATTGCCAACAGTATTGGCGATACAGGAAAATCCACGGTTCAGGTTTATTTTACTCTCAGCAATTTAGTCCGATATAGCAATTCGCTTACACTACTATATTTCATCAACTTTATTATTCCATCGTATACGAAACAAACGGATATTTCATAAAGTGATAATATTTAAAATTTCAATATTTTTTTCTCAATCTTTTTATCGAACGATGCAACAAATTTGTTTGACATAAGGTGATAGCTGTCATTTCTCAATTTAATAAAAATTAAACGTAATTTGATATACATACATTTGATATTTGTTTGACATAAGATGATAGCTGTCATTTCTCGATTCAATAAAAATTAAACGCGAACCATAGCTTGAGAAATACTGGTATAGAATGTAATTAAAAGCGGAAAGTTTTAAATCGTTATGAAACTAAAATTAATTATATACACATTTCATAAAGTGATGATTACCTCAAATGTATACAAAGCATTTTTTAATTTTTACCGCGCGACGCAACAAATTTCTCGATTTAATAAAAAATAAACGCGAGTCATAAGTATGAGAAATACTGGTATAGAATGTAATTTGATGTACAAATTAAAAAGCGAAACAATTTAAATCGTGATAAAACTAAAATATATTATATTATTTAAGTCTATTTTTAGATCACATTTATATAATGTGAAAACTTGCAGTTATGAATTTATGAATTCAAGTGATGAACATCATTAATCAATTCATTGAAGGCCCACGCTCCATTGTTGCATGAAAGATTCAAAACAGATTATTCCATTGAAGCAATTATAGAATTTGCTCACTAATGTTATATTAATTACGATTTTCATTTATATGATTTGACTATAATTGGTTATAAATATTAAATATTTAATATATTAATATATATTTATTATTAATATTTATTAAAAAATATTTAATATATTTATGAAACTATTGTTATATTTTTAGTTTTGTTCGCTTTTCAGTTCCTTTCACTACGGTATATTGGCGAAACCGATTATCCGGACTATGTGAGGTATTCTTTTGACCCTTTGGTCAAATATCAAATTTAACAGAGTTTACTTTCTTTGCTATATACTTAAACATTTTCAATCAATTGTTTAAATTTCAAGATGCTCTTATTTACACAAGCTTTTTTGTATAATGTAAATTCTAAATACATTTGTTAAGAAAAAGAACTAGTAATAGTATTATTTGTATATGATACAAAAATCATGCAACTAATGAATGACCAACGATGACTGAAAAAAGAGTGTATTGCAAAACTTGTAAGTTCCTAATTTAGATGATTTTCTTAACGTAACGCAATGGTGTTGCAAATATTAAAGAAAAAACAACTAAAGAGGGTTTATGTGGGTGGTTGAACATCGGGGTGGACGAGAGTTGGGGAGTCTCCGAAGTTTTCATATTTCAGGCAAAGAGAATTTTATTAGTGGTAAATTTACGAGCGCCCGCCGGCAGAAGCCAACGTAATTCGTATAGCCGTCGTCTAAACAGGAGACTCGGAGTAGGCACAGTGTGTGTAAGAGCGAGTGAGAGACAGAAAGAGAAAGAGAGAGTCAGTCAGCCTCTGCCCCACCATTTACAACTATCGATTCACACCGAAAGGGGGTTGCCTCCCCATCTAATCCTTCTCCCAATTTGTCACCGAAATCCTCATACCACAGTGTAATCAAACAAAGATTTTACGATGCCCATGTTGTAGATGCAATTACGTGATAATTAAAAATTGCGTGCCGAAAGAGCGAACGTAACGGTGCATTTGGATGTCTACATTAAGGATAATAAATTATCCATCCTGAAAAGATTCAACTTCTGATCTTTACGCCATTGTTTAGTCCCTTTCCTCAACTAATTATCTCATCATAATGAAAGCGATTCGTTGCGGCGCCGATGGAAAGTTTCAGATTCGTTTTTTTTTTCACTTCTTTCCCTTGGACGACCCTTCTTCGCACGAAGGATGAGATCGCGGCGACGGTAGACGCAAGATTATACGAAGGGATTGTTCCCGAAATCCGGTTTACTCCACCTGACCAAGCGAAAGGAATTCTCGAGGAAATAAAAATGCGCTCCATACGCGCGGAATAATAAATATATGATTAGCCTCGTCGAATGGTTTCGTCAAAAGAAGCGCACCACACACACACACAATAACACGCCTGAGGAAGTCAAAGATCGGTTTTATTCGCCCTCTCCAACAATTTGCGAACCTGGAAAATTGGCTGCTCTTATAGTGATTGTGTGCTCTTTACTGTTTCCATTTCGCGCACATATCCTCTCATTATTGCACTTTTCAACAGATGTTGCGTCTCTCCTCTATCCTTGATGCGATTTTTCCAAAACCAATATATCCTGCAGACACACACACATACAGTATTTCCCTCTTTCTCTTTTCAACGGCCACATACACCGCACAGCATCGCGATCCTTCCTCATCCTTCCTTGTTTCGCAGTGGCTTCGAGTGCAAGCAACCAATTTGATTTATGCCCCACTAAATTTTCATGAATATTGCATTGTTTGTATAGTCGCCTTCCGCAAAACTCCCGCAATGGATTACCTTTTAGTTGAAGCCGAAATGGGGATGATGCCGTTCCGCGTTATATTTTTTTATATTTTTCTTTTAATGCAAATAAATCAATAGCTTTTATGGGTGTACTTGATCATAGTCACAAATATACAGAATGTCAACCTCATGAATGCAAATGGAACAACATAGTTATTGGTCCCATATACACCATAAACCATGTGACGAATGATGATGCCTCACTTTGTCATTGGTTTCATCGTAGCAATAATCGCTGTATTGTTGAACATCGCGTATAGCATATTATTTGAGAACACGCAATAACTTAATACCATTTATACTTGAACATTGTTATATTATACTGTATACTAGTATTAAAGACTGAGCAATAGTCCAATTGAATATGTATTGTAATAAAATAATAAAAGACATACCCTGTTATAGTCCGTAAAATAAGTATATTTTACATGAATATTTTAGAATTTGCTTCAACTTTCAATAAAAATTTGAGTTATAATATTAAGTTATTGATATTTACCTTAAGAAATATATATAAAAACATAAAGCAGTTTTGAAATTTCATCCAACTTTTTTCTTAATAATAAACACATTAAGAAATATTAATTGATTTATGTATGTAATGGTAGTATCTTGTGAAATAAGAGAAATATATAAGAATTTTTGATTAATTTCGTCTTCTTTATCTATCTGTTTTCTAAATCTTTCACCGAAAAACCATCATCTTCTGTATTCAATAATTTTTTTATGAACATTTTCAAAACTTGTTGAAATGAATTACAAATTTCTCAGTTATTATTTTTTTCTTCTAGTTGAAATTATGGACTTAGTTGAGGTATGAATATAGGGATCCAATAAATAGCAATACTAGTAGCTTTAATATTTATAATATTCATCCCGTAACAAAACTATTTTTTCCAGGATATTCTAATGAACATATTTCTCTTGACATTTTCTTAATACAAGGAAGAATGTTATTATTACGAGAAACGTGATTTAAAGCATAATTGTAATGAATAGACAATACAAAACTGGAAATTGCAAAACATTAGCACACTAATGTAACCTAAATAAAAGTCTTGAATTGTTGCCATATCACGTACGCCGAAGCAAAATGCACCGCATGAATAAACTGTATGAATTTAATACAGTTGCAAATTCTTTAATTCTCTTGAACTTATTTCTAAAATGCATTTTCTTTTATTTAATTTTTATTTTTCGTTGCGTCCTTTTTTTTTTAATATGATTGATCGTTTAAGAAGAACTCGGAAATGCATATTAAACTGTTTCGAATCTCAATCTGATTATCGTTTATGGAGCTAATGTAATATACATTAACTATCCATTAAATATCACTTTATGCATGTATGTGCACCTATTTGTTTCTTTATTGGATTTTATTGGAAAATACATTATCGACCCATCACATCCTTGACATTTATGATGTGTTTATTCATAATTTATCTATCTAGATTGAAAGAAAATAATTTCAAATCATTTAACTAATAATATTATTATTTATCCCTATTATTCGTTAAATTAACAAAGCTGTGTGCAAATCAAGCATATATGCTTTATTTATCATTGACTATTTTTATTATAGCAGTAATCAATTACACAAGAAAATATTGCATTCTGCCAGATTTATAGTTGTTCAAACACTACTCAAAACAAATATCGTTTATTTATAACAAAAAAAAAGTTTGATTCTTGACTATCGATAAATGCATATCTGTTTCCAATTACGATTTGTCAGAAACATTGTTTAGACATGATACAAAACTATTCCAATCTTTTTTCATGAACTACGATCAAATATAGATCCATTCATATTAACGATGTTTCGATATAACACGGTTTACTCAAAGCTTGAAAAAGAGTCAACATAGTCAATAATGGTATAAATGCTTCAAACATGAGAATATCAAAAAAATGTAACAATGATAAATTAAGATTTATCATAAGTCTTCGCACTGTTATTTTACTAATAAAATATTGTTGAAAAACGTGTGATTAAATTTGTCGTCGGTAAATTTGAAAAAATATTTTCTTTGAAATTTCTGTATTTTGTTTAATTTTTGCATTTTTCTTGATATTTGTTCTTTTATTATTATGAATTGTTATCAATTTACTTATTTTTTTTAAACATGCATTATAAATGTACGATGAAAGATGAAAAAAAGATATTTCTTTTGTAGAAGAAATTTATAACTTTGATATTTTCCTTTTGGTGGACGCATTTAGTGACCTGAAGTGGTACGAATGAACGTTGAAATGAACAGAAGGAAGTGAGAGAGATAGAGAAAAGGACTGAAATAAATTCGTTACGTAAACTTATGAATTGCTAAGTAAACAGATACAGGAATTCCTAGAGGGAATTGAATTTAGAATGGCGCGGACGGGATGGAATAGCGAAATGTGTTTTCATTGAAATTATACACCGAGTTTGGTTTTGTGTTGGTCTTGTTAGGTGGTTGCGCCGCCCCGGGACCAAAATTAGAGCCGATAAAAATTATACGAGAATTAAATGCGCGGTGGTACTTCGTGGAGCGATTTCCCAAGAACGTTAATTATGGATAAACGTGATGCAAATGACCGTGATTGTGGAAACGGGTATAGCCCACAGGAGGATGGCCTGGAGGTGGCCGACGGTGAACTGCTGCAGCAGCAGCAGCGGCAGCTCGTACACTCGAGGGTATCGGTCGTGAACGTTGCAAGTGTTCATCGTGTCCAGATGATATTATTCAGAGATGAATGTGCAAAACTGTACTGTTTGCAAAGGGGGTGGTTGAAAACTGCCGTTGGTGATGTAGGTGGAAGCGGCAGCAGCAGCATCAACGGTGGTGGTGAAGGCACCTCGTTCACCCTCATCCTTTCACATCCATCCTCGTCCGTGTACCATATGGATGCACAACGGGCGATTCGCATGTTCGCGGAATGCTATTAAAATTTAAATGCATTTTGTTCGCCGCCGGATAACCAATACCGCCGCCACCAACATATGATGCATGCCCGATGCAAATCGAGAAGGAAATGCTCATTATTATCGCTCTGTGCAATATTTAAAAGCGTTATTGCATCGCTCTAAGCCGCTTACACGCACAACAATTACTCCAAATCGTCGGATTGTAAATCAATGCAACGAAATTCTATACAGAAATTATCTCTACTCGATTCGAAAGTTGATCAAACATCATGTAAAGGTATTCCTCGTATAATACGGTTTTTGCTCTAACACAATTAGAAAATTGCTCTCAATCCTCTCACAATGCAAATCATATTTACATAACACGATATTGTGTAAAGTAAAGGCTCAAAATTTGTGGAAGTGCCAAGTGTTCAAAACCAATGCATCAAAATTCTATAGAGAAATTATCTCTACTTCATCTTTAACTTTCGAATGCATTATATAAAGATATTTCTCTTATAGCACGTTTTTTTCTTTAACACAATTAGAAAATTGCACTCAATCCTCTCACAATGAAAATCATATTTACACAACACGATGTTGTATAAGTGTGGTACACATGTAAAGAATATCTACTAGATTCTAAAGTTAAAAAAAAATATAATATGAATATAATCTTATATAACATGGTTTTACCCTAATTGTATTATAAAATTATACCCATTCTCTCACATAACACGATATCTTAAAGACACAAAGTTCACTAAGTTTTTTGGTGAAAAGTTGTGCAAATCTATTACAATTTCAATATCAATAGATTATTGTCAAATTTTGATGTAGTTGTGAACTTATTATCGATAAAAGTATATAATTTATATTTTTAAAACAAAATTTGCAATTATCAAAGTTGATTTCCCAACCGAAAGTACATCATACATACCAACTCCACAATATCCAATAACACTTCATCTTTGAAGCAATGAGCTCAATATAAATAATTATTAGCATTGTGCATATTGATTATAAGAAACTATTAAACAATATCGAGGACTGTGTGGGATGCATTAGTGTTTATTGCAGTCCCGAGCATTGTCATATATTTTGAATGGTTAGTTAACAATAACAAGTTTCCAATTAAAGCATTCCCGCTGCGAAAAACAAGTAATAAATTAGAACACCCGGTGATAATTTAAACGGAATGTCTACGGTTAGCAAGACTTTCAATTTTGGAAACAATGCTGTCTTTACTGTCTATCTATTCGTGCTGTTTCCTATAAATGATTACTCGCAAATACATGATAAACTTTACATATTCGCAGAGTAAATCACATTGTGCCTTTATCAATTCGTTTTTTTTACTATTTGAAAATAATTGTATTTATTTTAGTATAATATTTTTATTATTTACAGATCCGTTCGTTTGCTTCCAGTTAATTAATTTTATAAATGTATTATTGTAATATTCAATTATTTTATGGTAATTTATTATATTTGTACATTTCGATTCTAGGTCAATTATTTACAACCTGTTTCAGTTGAACATTCAGTAAATTAGTTTGCGATTAACGCATGAAATGTAATTATAACTCGGTGTTAGATTTGTTTTACACGAGTTGCAAAACATAATATATTACCATAATATCTAATCAAAACTAATTATTGGAGTGCTTAAAATCAGATTAATTGGACTATTTTCCAATACATTAACTGTAATTATATTCGAATCGAATATTTATACAGCTTATTTAACGTACATAATACGTACACAAATAGTCGCTAAGAGATGGATCTCTTTGTTCACAAGAACGTACTCAAAGTTCATATTTTGTATAATGCTATTTCCTCTTCCTCATTCTTATAATACAAATATATAAGTAGTTTTTTATAATATAATATTAGCTGAGATAATAATTTTATTTTTTAAACAATTTTCATGTTTACACACGTATTTCTGTGTTTTCCACAAGAGTATTAATATGCGTTTTGTGTGCAGTTAGATGTGTTCGTTTTATTTCTGACACAGTATTTACATTTGAATAGTTATACGTTTGTGCGCCGCAACATGGGCGAATTTACAGCATGTAAACTTTTTCCTCTTCCGCGAACTATTTATGACATCGCAGACGCATTCGTACCCGCCGTTCGTAACAAAGAAAATGCAGACGGAATAAACTTCCAACATTTTACAGCATTAGCTTTTCACACGTGTAACGGAAAAAGAACTGGAAACTAACTAACTCCGAAACGAAAGAGGAGAAAATACACAGCGGAAGAAATAAGTCGACGAAACTCGAAATCGCCCACACGATAGACCACAAAACTACGAGGTCTTAAATACTTAAAATAAAAATAATTAAAATTTAAATCCTTTTTTTATTTCTTGGAGATTCTATTACCAATTATTTTTTTCTCATTTAAACAAGATTTTTTACTTTAATGGAACAGGGTTGTTAATATTTTTTTTTAAGGCAAAATCGATAGATTTAAGCCAAAGCACATTTAAAAGTTTGTACAAAATACCCAATTTGTAGTAGCCTCAAATATGCAATTTATTTCACAGATTTGAGCTATTTACACGATAAGTGTACAAAAAAACAAGTTTCCATCAAAAACTGATGAAGTTAAGGAATTATTGGTTCACTTGAAAACCATTGGACTATATAGTGCTCAAAGGAGACAAATAAAAATGCTTTTAGTTAAAAGCATTCTTGTATGTTTCCTTGTGGAAACTTCCGAAAACTGTTGTATATAAAAAATATCATATATAAATTATATTATTGCTATGACAATCTTATTTACTTTGAGTGTATATTGTGTATTAGTAAGAATGGTGTAGCTAGCAAAGGATTTACAAAGCTGCAATATTTCATGTGATTGATATAAAAAGGCAGAAGGAAACTGGCGGAGAACGGGTAATAAAAAAAAGAAATCATAATTCGCTTGTTGCGGTTTACGAGTTCGGTAATGCCATGGGAAAAGGTCCACCGACACGACGAGGAGGAGGTGGTAGATGAGGATGAGGAGACTCAATGCCAAACCGGAGTCATGTCCATTCCCTTTCATATATTTTATTCGGTCGTCACGTATCGGTACTAAAAAAACCGCAATTTCCCCAGAGGCATCATTATCAAAGATAACACCATATTTCCTGTGTCTAATCGACTTACCGTAACAGATCAGGTTCTGCGGAGGAAACTTCTCGCCGTTCACGAAAAAGAGAAGACGGTCCAAAAGAAAAACGACAGAGTAGAGCGAATGAATAATGAAAGAAACGAAAAACCACGGCGCGCGGAAAACCAACCTTCGGATTATAAAGCCAACCGCAGCCATTCGGACAAGATGCGTCTGGTAATTATAAATATCAAGGACTACTGCCTCTATCCGCCACAATCTCAGGAGGGACCGCTGAAGTGGTAGAAGAAGAACAGGAAAGATACAAAAATCGCATTCCCACAGCTATTGAATAATTTATGTTAATTGCGCGTCTCTCCTCTTCTATTTTCTTCACTTCTCTTCTCTTCGTCGATTCCAACGAAAATTGTTCGCTTCAGTTTTCTGCTCGGCGATTTTTGCGGATTCCGGATTTACGATCGAATCAATTAGTTTTATACCCTCGCTAAGATAACATTCGCAGCTGTAAATTTCCCTTGTAAATGCACAACTTTATCTCGCCATAAAACAAGTCTAAATCCAGAAATAGGATATATCCCTGTGGAAAATTCAGTGCTCCGCAGCGAACGTCCGCCCGCCGCCCCACACAATGCCAGAAGCCACTCTTTTAAAAGCGCGCCGAACCCACCGAATAACCAATACTCGTAACATTAAATTACGTAAATTGTATCGGAAATCCTGAATTTAACCACTTCGACCAGAGAAATATTAGCGAGAACTGTATTTGTTAAGGGGATTTTCCTTTCCAAACTGACCATCGACCTCGAGATATTTGGTACATGAATATGTATGATATGAAAGACTTGTTACACTAACAAATCGTTCAGTCAAGAATATTATTGAACTTTAACTCGGGTTTCCAAGTGATCACTATTTCCAAGTTTTCGCTATTACACGGTTGAAAAAAATTAAATTAAAAATAAATGTTTAAAATAAACTTATCGAAAGGACCAACTTTTTGTCTTTCAATATTTTTGTCTGTAAGTTATTAATTACAAAAAAATGAAAAAAAATCATCATTAAAAACAACGAAATTATGCGTTTACTTTTGCATACATTTCGATTTACATGATTATACATTGTATCTACCATGTAAATCAGTGTTTCCCAACGTTGATCCCAAAATGGACTCGTCCAGAGTTTAACCGTATGGCGAATCATGTATATGTTACATATGGGGCATAAGAATTGTAGAAAGACATAAGTGGGGCATGGCACAAAAAGGTTTGGAAACACTGATGTAAATTGAGGGATGGGTATATAATTGAAATAAACAAGTGAAATATATGAGTCCGTATGTTTCTATTTTATATTTAACCTATTTCCATTGTAAAGTATAATTTAACCTTTGTATACACCTGAAATCGATGAAGAAAACAACTTAACATGATGAACATAAAACTATTGCAATCGTTAAACAATAAAGGTAAGAAAATTTGAGGTCACCTTTCACTTGATTGGTAAATTACGTAAAGAAATAATACTCATTTAAACTATTCATTTATTATTTTCCTTTTGATAATCTAGTTTTATAATCATTATTAAACTTTATTTAATATAAAATCAATTCTAAATAATATTTTTATTTGCAGTGTAAATTTACGTAATCAAAATAATTAATTAGAATTATTAATATTTTATTAAATTGTTTTCAACAAACAAAAAAAAAGCGTGTTGCGTGGATATTAAAATATAAAGCGGTTGTACATGTTCATTCCATATAAGCTTTATACGTTTTCTAGGATTAAGTATTAAAGGATTTAGATTCAGCTTTAGATATTAATTTGTTACAAAACCATATGAATCGACTAATGCATTCTACAGCAAATTAATAATAACTAATATCTACATCATACATAAAAACATACATATTAAATGGGATAATTGACCAATTCTCTCCTAAAATATATTATGGTTTATGATTGTTTTTTGTGTTGACTAACAAATATTTCTAAGCTAAACTTTTCTAACAAATTCAAACAGTTATCATTAACAACCATTGTTTTGTAGAAAGACAGAGTAAATAATTCTGAATTGATTTATATTACTCCAAATAGAAACATTGATTCAATTTAGACAAGAGAAGTGAGAGATCGGTTTTTTCAAGTATTTAATAATAAATAAAATTTAGAACAGCTGCAAAAAAAAAGTAATGCTGTGCGAATGTCGCATATAGCGCTCAAAATGAATGACGGGTGCCAAACAGAACGGCTTTTTACGTCCACTAAATCAATTCTGCATAGTGTGTATATATCAGTGTCAAAGAGAAAGTCACCATGTTTTCGATGGCACGTCACACGCAGCTCTTCGATCTCTGACTTAATTGAAACTTGAAAAATGTAAAAACAGTTTTACGCTCAAATATACCAAAGTGTTATCTAAAAATACCGTCGACGGACGTAATTTTAAATAATAGATGGTTGTTTTTTTTTATTTATCAAAATATATTTTTATTTACATTTACACATTTTGATAATTTGTACAGAAATGTTAACGACTCAAGTATTTTTGCCCATATAGAAATACATATTTTTGAAATTTTAATATAGTTATAACAATATTTTATTATAATAACAACAGAAAAATTGAAATAAAAACAATACGATTCTTTGCATATGATTATTCGTGGTATGAATACTAATAAACATGTGTAATTAACGTGTAATTATTAATATAAAGAAAAAATGTACTTTGTTTCTACAAACATTGTAATTATTTGAATGTTGATGTTTCTTTTATTGTCTTAATTATTTATATAATTGTATAATTCACAATTGTTATTATTTATTAAAATATTAATTTTAATTATTTGTGTCATTCAGTTCTATATACAAAGATTTTAATTTGTGTGTTACATTTTTTCTTGGGAATTATCTTATCTGCTGCATTTAAGTCTTGTGTCTCATCAATTCCTTGCTTTAGATATAATAATATGCATTGATGCATCCTATCAATTATTGGTTATTACATAAAAATTACAATCTTATCAGTCATGACCTAATTGTGTTACTCAGAAAAGATTTATTTTTTATTATATAGAATTAATTAGGAAGAAATTAAGTATGAATTTTTTTATGTATATATCTGTAATATTAATATATACGTGAATCAAAACTTATATTTGTAATTTATTTACTGTATTTTTATTTACAAATTTACAACAAATAGTAATATTTAATTGATTATTACAAAGGGATATTTGCTATAAGTCTTTCCACCTAAAATTTATATTAACACATTCAATTATCATAAGAATATTAACAGTACAATTCATATTATTTCATTTATTTATAAAAATATTTCCAAAGCTTATATAAATATAAGGACGAGTACAAACTACGCACGACAAGACAAGTAACTTCTTAAATCTCGTGCGTAGACTGAGTCATAAAGGTGAATGCACTCACCTATTATTATATGTGTGGAGCCCGCACACTTCAATCGTATAAGTCAAATATGCGAGTAGTGTGTACCCACCAATAGTCATAAACGAATCTAATGTATCTATGAATTCAGTTTAATATATCTACTGCAAATATAAAATTTCAATTATAACTTTCAATTCTACATTGAAAAATTGAATGTAATAGGATAAATATATAATAATTATGTTCTCATCACCTCTATATAAAAAAAAACTATTACACTGTATTTAAATAAAGTATTGTAACGTCAAAAATTTTTGTCGATTTTTTTAAATTAAACTATTTAATTCATAATAAAAAAAATAATTTTAATGTATTGACCACAATAAAGAAAAGTCATAAGTTTTTCTAAAGTAAAAAAATAAATAAAAATAGCATTGATTCTATATAAATTAAAAAGAAATGAGATAAATCTGGTCTTTCCGCTTTAATAAATTATTATTAAACTACAGAAATTAAAACTATTTTCAATAATTTCGTTAATTATATATGTGTATATTTGTATTACGTTCAATTTTCCCAATTTCTGGAAATTGAGCTGTAAATGATTTACAGTAAACGATACTGTAGTCGAAGATTAGTTCTCTGTTTTCACTTACTTACTTTACTTAATAAATGAGGAAGTTAAAATAAAACCGTTAAATGTAGCTATCAAATAAATGTCTAGTTGGATAAGTTGTAATCACTTTATTTTTAAGAAACAAACATGTTTTTCAAGAGAAATGTAAACGTGAAATAAGGCAGTAATTTGTGATTTACATTTATTATCTTTGAATTTCCTATCTTGTCAAAAAAGTCAATTTATTTTTTTGATGAATAAATAAATGAGAAATTTAAGTAACTAAAGCAGTTATCAACATGTTTTTATAGATATATGATTAAAGAAAATAGACAATGTTTTAGTTACTTTTGGAGTAACAAAAATTATAATTCTACTTTAGTAAATAAACGGTGAAGTAAATCAACAAAAGTAGTTCAGAAAGTTTTATTAATTTCCACAAACAACGTGTAATTCTTGTAAACATGAACTAAAGTTATAGTTGAAATAATATAACAAATTGTGGTTTATATTTGAATGTATTGTCGTTAAATTTAATACCTGATATGTTTAAGAAGAGAGAAGCAAATAAACGTTAGTTGACTTGGTTTTCTATGTTGGGGTCCGTGAGGAACAAGACTTGTATGTCAGTTAGATATCTATGGGTACGTGTAACTTGGAAAGCACGACGGCTTCAACTGCGTGTAATGGATGTCGTTTCCACGGCTCGAGTATTGTGTTACGTTCCACGTAAACCATAATTTATATTTCGTTTCTGTATCAATTACGAATCCATATAGAACGAAATAAATAAAAAAAAAGGAACAAAATCATAATTTCAACGTCTCTAAATGGCCAAAAACCATAATGAAAGGGAATGTATTATGGAGTTCGAGTGATTCGGTTGTGTTCCTTTCTTTCCCTTCCTGCTCCTCTTCCTCCACCACATCGTTCTTCTCTTGCTTCTTTCCCCCCGCTTTGTGGAATCCGGTAAAAACCAGTCTTTGTCCGTATTATCGAATAAATAATAAACTCCTCGATGAATTTATATCATCGACAAGGGAAGACCAACAACAACAACAACATATAGCAAGAACAGCAAGCGAGGAGAGAAAAAAAGGTGACGATTGATTCGTGCTTCGGGAAGAGATCTTTTTTTTTGTTTCTTTTAACCTTGTCGCGTGTATAAACGAGCCGGTCCTTTGATGACGTGTGTCCGATTTTAATGAGTTTGAGGCAACGAGGATGGGGCTCTGGGTGGTCTTCTCCTCCCGTTGCGCCTAAGAGAGTGAGAGAGAGAGAGACACGCGAAGAGAGATCGGAACGTGATCATCCGAGCGCCCCCGCATAATTGTCAGGCCGGTCTCCTCAAATTGTTTTCTGTATAATCAGAGGCGTGCGAGTTGTGTAATTTATAGTTTTAAATTGTTACCTTAAACTCTCTTACATCCCTTCGGTCCTGCGTAAAATTTACGATTTATCGATTACACTTCCTACAAACACAACAACAGGAAGACAAAAAAAACACGCACAACACAACAACAACGCGGTTTTGATTTAATTAGAAGCGTTTAACAAATTGATTTTCCCCTACAAATTGGACCATTCGGTACGCCCCTGAGCGGAGACCGGAAACGAGTTTTTAATTGTTGACCGGTTGCCCGAAACAGATGGCGGGAGACCGGAAAATTGTGTAGCAATTTGTGTATTTTTTTTCATCAATTTAAACACAAACTTATTTCAATAAAACGTATGTAAAAATATATATTTTTTGCAACATGGATAATACAGCAATACCTCGAAAATTCAAAACAAAGTATTAAAAAAAAGTGTAGACAAAATTATTATATATACATTTTTTCCTCTTATACAATCAAATGTAATATACGTATTTGATTCCTCGATTACTCCGATTTCAAACATTTTGGGATATTGTCATAACCGATAACCGGAATATGCGAGGTATATATAGATTTTTTATACAAAACTATTTAAAATTGTTATTCATGATATTATGTGACTAAAGATACTAAATAATAGTTTTTATTCTCAACTCAATAATGTCGAATCTACATTTCAGATTAAATTGAATTAAATCTTGCAACAAGTTTTTCCAACAAATTTACTTACAAAAAAACTAGTACTAACTCTTAATGCAATTGAGATACTTCTTGCTGCATTTAAACTTCCACGACCAAAGTAATCTGTGCAGAACATTTATAATTCGTCTTTTTAAAAAAAGCAAATTTAGTGTTCTTTTCAACCCTCACTCACCCACCCCTCTATGTCATCCGGCTCAAAAGAAAGTAATTAAAGAAGTTTGAATAGTCTTGCTAATTGATATTAATTAAGGGGAAAATTAAGTATTAATGCCAACATCAATCAACTGTCTCCGTTTTTTTTTCTTCATCTATGTCTCTCCTATTTCCCGGGGACGAAGAAAATCACTCGCCAAACTTAGTTAACAGGTTTGAATTATTGCAGTAGTCGTAGTGATTTTCTTTGGAATCAGGTCAAATTGTTACTACTACAATGGTATGGTTGCAGTCTATCAGCGAGTGTATCATGTATTCCCAAAAGAAGTATTGCTCAGCGGAAAGTTTCTTTTGTGCATTCTTCCACCCTAGCAGCTATTTTATTCTCATTGCATTGTATCTTAGCCAAACATCCCCATACAAACTGGTGTACAACAAATGGATGATCGCTTCTCTCATACGAGGCTCTCCAAATTTCATTGAATACACCAAGTATATTCGACGTATTGGATAATCTTGTTTTATTTAAGAAATGTTTTTCATTATTTTCTATTATATTATGCATTTTGTATTATAAATAATAAAATTAAAAACAACTAAAAAAATACTTCCAACAATTTCACACAAACAATGTGATTCAAGAAACGAACAGATTTATATATTTTAGTAGTCTGCAGTTAAAAATACACGTACTTCTCAAATTCAACGATTTAATAATGTGATACGTTGACACATCACAGATTGTGTTGATGATTTGTTTAATAATAACGTGATTATAGAATCAAAAATGAGAAAAAAGACAACGTAAAGAGGATTTTTTAAAATTGCTTAGTCAATCTTTTTCGAATTCTTCTTAAAAAAAGTTTCTAGTGTTTGAGTGCAAATTTTTCATTCAAGTTATGTATACATTTTCATATTTCTAAGTAACTATAATTACTTCCATATGACTTATTATATTTGATGATTAGAATAATTCAAACATTATACTGTATATTCCCAAAGGAATAGCTAAAACTACGAATTTTTACTATAAATCATGTATTTATATTCTTATCTACTTGAATAAAAACGTTGAATCTAAATAGAAGAGAAACAACATTATAAAACTTTGACCAAATTATTTCTATTAAAATACTTACATTTATTCTTCACAAGCACCATCATCGTACTTCGGTCTATTCACTTTGTGGTATTTATTTGCCAACGGATCATCCTCTCTTAAAACGCTGTATTCAAATCTGTACTTATTGAAGTCCCCGTCTTTACTCTTATAAATTAATAAACCGGCAATGCTCAAACTGATACCCACTAAACCCATGAAGGTGGCGCCGACAGTTTCCGGGATTTCGTCCCATGCCCGTTTGAACAGCTTCACAGGGCGCACCATTTATTGTACAGCAGAATGCCGAACTCGTGATGGATGTCAATTAATTGTCAAAGCAGTGCAATCTATCAACGTTCATGCCACTAGGATCATTATTTTTAAAGTAATTTCGCGAATAATTAAACGAATTTGATAATTTTACAATATATAGATTATATTATGTAAGCAAATATATTCTAAAAAGAAATAACAATCTGATAATAATTTGTTTATTTTTATATTCTATTTAAATCTTTGTTTTATTAACTTGACATGACATAAAAATATAGTTTAATTGAAATTTCTTATTGAAAATGATTTATATTTCAGTTTAATTCGGTGCTATAAAAATGATTTATTATATATATTATCTCGTTTGATTGTAAAAATAACAAATAAAATGATCTCAGTTGCATTAGGGTTTTGTAGAAATTAATGAATTATTTTAATTATTTGATTAGAAACATAAAGAAGTGGACACAAAATCTTCTCTTTTACGTGAATTGAAAAAAATGAAAACTGAAATTGGTTGTAATCCACAGAACGTTTAGACAAACACGTCTAGCTTGTATTACCTTCATTAAGTTTGTGGACGAATATTGTCAAGATTAATTTTCTTAATTATTCAATGCTCTAAAGGCAATTAAACCCAGATTTCTTTTTTTCTATTTCTGTAAATATCCATGTGATCAATAGAAAATAAGTTTTATGAAAATTAGAAAACCGGTTTACTGTTAATAAAATAGTTGAGATTCGAAAACCGGTTTTTGTCTAAACCTTAGTTGCAAGCCTAGTCCTTATTTTATTAGTTAGAAAAACTTTTAGAAAATGTATAAACTCAGAAAAATCTTCTTTATTCAGTATTATTTATTTTGGACAATTTTTAGTTAATTTTTAATGAAATTCTGTAAAAAAAATACTAAATATACTACACAAAATAATTGAATAATTTACTAATTTATTATTAAGTATTTCAAAAAATATATATATTTTGCTCATTAAAAGAACATTCTTAATACTTTTCTCAAAATTTAAACTCAAAATGAGAAATTTAATATGGACCTTTACTGCACTCTGTGTTTTCATCAAACGTAAATATAGATCAGTGCATTGGAACATCCTGTGCAAACTTGTCCGTATATATATTTGTTTAGTTATTTTATTTTTCAATATAGGGAGAGCGTATTTTCCTGTGCCCGTAGTTATGTTTTATTTTTCAGTTTATAGAAAGAAAACAGCTACACACCACTATTAATTTCCACCCGTCAGTGTTTCCGTTTCGGAAAAATTTAGTTTCAATAAACGTGAGCGCGCCCAATGTTGCTTCGACAGCGGTTTCCAACGAAACACAAACAGAACGGAAACCAAAATAAGAGAATTGCGACAGGCGACGTATGAAACAAACAACGACAACAACAAAAAATAGGTAGCTGAAAATATGGCTGTGAGGGGTTAGTGAACGAAACAAATGAAAAACGCCGGAAGAACTGATTGTCGTTTTGGTATTATTTTTACCATAAGTCATTTATCATTAGGTTTTTGTCTTATTGCAGTAATAATTTATTGTGTTAATTATAATTGATTATTTAAGTATGAATAATGTAGAGTTCTAAATTTAAGCATTCGAAACATTTTTTTTAAGCAAGTTAATATTGTTACATTATTATGTAATTAAACCATTATATATTGGTCTTCTTGCTATTGGCCTTATTATTTTATTCATGTATATGTATATGCTTCTTAATGACTTAGTACAAATTTTACTTAGGAAAAATACTTACCCAAATATTATACTCCTACTACGTTAATTCCCTACTATAAAATAGGATGTTTATGTAATACAAAGTTACCTTTAGTCTAAGTCTTAGTTGAAGTAAGTCTTAGTTGGAGGGTCGAAGAAAGAAGATATTATTATCTTAAGAGGAGAATGTTACTCTTAGAAATGTTTTAACAACACATATGAAATTTTTACAGGCGTCGTCTGAAGGTTGGTACTTCCTAAAAATCATATGGATTTGTCGATAGAGGCTCCATCTATATGTCATCCTACGAACTTATTGAATGAGGTTTTTTATGAGATCAACACTTATATAATTCATTTCTCAATAAAAACTGATATGTACAATAAAACTAAATAAAAATATTGCTATTAATATTCATAGACACTAAGACTCCACCAGGATATAACTACGAGATAATCCAGTGTCCAGAGATTTCTTAATCCCGGGACACAACATTATTTTGCAAATTACATAAACTGTAGTAGCTTTTAAATTTATATTTCATTAATAATTCAATTACCAAATGATACAGAACTATCAATTAGTAGATTCGAGATGAAAGAAGGCTAATTAAACATGTTGATTGATAAATACTATAATTATGTATACGATGTTATACAGATAAATAATTATTTCCATTTAATATACTTTTCAGTTCATTTTGAGAAATGGAGCAACGAGTAATTTTTCTTTATTTTTAATGAAAAAATGTAACTTCAAACTCTAATTAGAATGGTTTGTTTGTTAAAATATATAAGATATATACTCACTATAACTACATACACATTACGCATAAGTTGGACAGGTGTTATTAAGGAAAATTAAGTTTAAAATCTTTCAAGAGTTTCTATGATTTAGTTTTAATTAACCAGTAAATAATTGTCATCTTTAAATAAAGTAGGTCTATGTTTACAAAACATTAGTAAATGCGAGTAGATTATGTCTTACTGATGTTTTTTTTTTAAGAAAATAATGTGTTATTCCTTTTTCCTTAAATCTGGAAATATTTGCGTTAGATTGGTTTCGATATCGATTTTGCAAAAGAAAGGAAAAATTAAAAAAGCGAAGAAAATAAGGAACGACGGGGAGAACCAGAAAGAACGGACGGAAGGAGGCACCAACGTGAACAGGAGAAAAAAATAGAAGTTTCGCCCGAGATTATTAAATTTCAAACATAAATCAGTTCTGACAGCTTATTGGATTATGCATGAGCGATTGATTATATAGTAAGATAGCGCGTTGAGGAATCTTACGGAGAGGAGAGCAGCATCTGGTGGACCCTAAATGCATTTGGATGTCGAAACTAAATATTGATAAGGAAAGCGAAAAAAAAGGAGAAGGCAAAGGCAAAGGCAAAAGGGAGGAAGAGGAGCGAGCAACGTCGGAGTGTATTGTTTAATAAAAATCGTTCCATAAAATGCAGATGCGATTCTTCCTCGCATCCAGACACTATTCGCTTTGCATTTTTGCGCGCCACGTCGAGCGTTTAAAGTGCACGAACGAAAACATGAAGAAAAAAAAGAGAGAAGTAAAGAAAAAAATATAAAGAGGTAAAGAAAAATCAAGAACCGAGGAGAAACATACCGGGTTAGGAGTGTACGTTAATAACACAGAGATGGCGCAGTGCAATAACGAGGAGAACGAGGAAGCTCTTTGTTTCTTCCGTGTCAAAAGTTATTTTTAAGTTTAAGTGTTTTGAAAGAAATGCAAATGAGGAAATGTACTTTTGCCAGAGAAAACACAATGCGATTCTTATTCGCGCCGCGATACGTATCTTCCGTCTCGTCGTGTAATTTACTTTTATCCTTTCTTAAAATGTTATATTAAATTTAATCTTGCGAGAGACATCTATATCGCTTACATAACATACACTGATGGATCTGTTTCTAATGATGAAATTATCTTGTACATAGTTTTGTCATTCATCTTCCTTTTTTGAGCTCAGCTTGATAGATTTATTTAAATAAAAACAGCAATAATATATTAGTAATTAGTTAAATAATTTTTATTGTTTATTAATAACTTGTATAGCCCTGATTACCGATTATTTTCTTCTATACAATCATGTATCTTTTGTGCTGTTCATTTTTATGTAGTTTTAATCGTAACTGATACTATCCGGCCAATTTGACTTTTTCACTTTTCAAATTGAAATTTCACAATGAACTTTATAGTTGCGCTTTCTTCCGTTATTGTATTTTACATAACATATCAATCAGCTGGTAACTACGCAATAGTAAAGTCATGCTAGTTGTTAAGATATTGTAATATTTTCTTCCATTCCGGTCAATTTGACCGTATGTACTTGTCCTGCTAAAAAGGAGAGAAAATCATCGCATTTTTGCATAATTTGCCATGGAATGTATTTGTATTTGAGCTTTATATATTTCGTCCCTTATATTAAGGGTATAGATTATAAACCATAAATGTTTGAAGATAAAGTTTTAGATATAATTATTAATAATTATTTGTTAGGACATTGAGAATGAATTATTTATGTAACCGGTCAATTTGACCTGATAGTAGTAGTATGAGCGTAATTAAATCAGCATAGTAGCAATTACTTTAGTACTCTATTAGTCAGGTTTCAAACAGTCGAGGCGAAACCGTGCCAGCAATATGCACATTTATAATAACAATAGAAGAAAGTATGAAGAAATTCAATTTGTATTTTCAAAAATTACTTTTTACGATTACGATTATATTTTTACATATAACTTCTTTTTATTAATAAAAAATGAAGCCTTTATAATACAATGGAACGTTTGGATATGTTTTCGGACAAGAAATCTGTAGTAAAAACGCATACATATTATTTTCATCATTATAAACACTATATTATCATAAAATAAACTAACAAGAACTAAAATTTGTTACACACAAATATTTTTTGAAGTTATTTTTATCAAAATATGTTTTTAATTTATTGGATCTTAAAATTTAGCAATCTTAACTACTAATTATCTATACGTTTTTTTTATATTATCAAACTCATTGTGCATCGGCATGGACAGTGTAAACTATGTTCCTTGTGTTAAAGCGTACATTGCAGCATGATTTTACGTTATCTGCTAGACGTTTTCCAAGTTTTGAACTTTAATAAATCATGCTTGTCTCTTAAGGGATGGGGCATATGAAACTATTCTTGACAGTAACATTTAAATTGTAGAGGGTAAAAATGAAGAATAAAACTACAAATAAAACTTAAGAAAATAAAGTTTTTATAATATATATTTCGTAAATTATGTTACTTTAATTACATTTGTTTTTTGTGATTTAAGAATATTCAATGTTTTTAATTGATCCTAATTTGGAACAATCTCTCAAATTATTAAAATTCTTGTTTTATCATCATTATATAATATATTCTTTATTACATCTTTCATACCAAAAAAAAGTAGTCAGTTTATAAAATCAGACGAATTTCAAATTTAGCATCAATATGATCATATATTATTGGACAATTTTATAACATTTTATTTGTTATCATTTAAAGAATTACTATTTTCTATTTAATATATTTTTGGCCAGATATAAAAGGAACATAAATCCAAAATATAAAAAATACTAACAATTCTATAACTTTGATGTGACGGGATTTTGATATAGTCGGTATTTCGATACAGTCGGGATTTCGAATGACGGGATTTCGGTTGTCGGGATTTAGATATAGACCCAAAAGAAAAACATCAAAATAATTATCTAGAAATAGGCAATCAACTTTTATGAAACATTTACCTTCCATTTATTTATTTTGGACGATTCAGGTTTTTTTTGTTACTTTTACAGTTACTTTTATTTTTGGTGACCGACTTGCCGCTCGATACCTTTTAAACTGTTGCTCAACATTTTATCGGAGGTTCGTGACAAGGTTCCTTGCCTTATATTGAAATGTCAATCGGGCACAACATCTAGCCACTTACTGATCCCGTCTGTGTTTATGTATATCCAATTTCCATCTTAATAAATAAAGAAACACCGACGATCTTCGAAAAATCCGTCTCACGATTCGATCCGCCCTTTCCGGAGCAGATCCTTGCATAATAATGGCACACCGTCTGTCAAATAAATTTGCATTTTGCAATATGCCCGTCATCTAAATGCGAATTCCACTTACCTTGTATGGATATTAAAATTGCACTCTCTCGAAATATTGAAGAGAAAAAAACTGTTAAAACTTATGAATTATTTTATATATTCCAAGTCTTTCTGCCCTATTTCATATATTTAAACATATTTATTGGTCGCAATTGAGAGTACATTGATCGATGTATGTCTGCTTATAGTTTGAGATATTTTCTTAAGTACCAATTTCAGTTATATATTATGAAATTCAGTGAATAGTTTGTTTAGAAACTATATTCAATATTTACAAAAATGTGTATGTTTTTGATTCAGTAAGTTATTTTTGAGAATTACAAAATAAAATATTATTTTTAAATTATAAAATGTACTAAAATTGAAATAAAAACATTTATAAATTTATTATGGTAACAATTAAATACATTTATGTTTGCATTAATACTTGAGTTTTCAAATAAAATATACCAGGGTTTGTCGGTTTTTTGAAAAGTGTTTTCTTTTTGAGGAAATTGATGTAGTTCGAAAACGGAGATTTTCCAACTGAAAAACCGGTTGTTGACGCTAGCTAGACTCATACACAAAATCGTGTCTGTTACGTGAATTGAAAAAAAAATAAAACTGAAATTAGTTAATTAATTAATTTACAAAATCCACAGAATGTTTAGACAAAGACGTTTTTCAAAAAGTGATTAAGTTTTTTTGGACAAATATCAAGTTTGTTTCCAAATTTTAAAAAAAAAATATTTAAGGACCTGAATATGTGAACTTTTAGTCAGAGAGTCGAACCGGAACCGAACCGTAAACCTAAATTAATCGAAATTTTTAACAGAACCGTAACTTTAACCGGAACTTAAAATTGCTCAATTGAAAAATATAAACCGGAACGAAATTAATTTCGGTTCGACATTTTAGATAAGAGAAGAACAAATTGGTTATTGAATGCACTAAAGACGATTAAACTCAGCTTGGTAGCAACGGAGTTTCTTCTATTTCTAGAAAGAAAAGAATCTTTGTGTCTTATATTTATAAATATCTATTTAAGAGAATCAGTAGATGATTGAAATAACAATTATATCAAGCAATTACTGCATTCATAAATATTATCTAGATAATTTAGCTATTTGGACATAAATTAGGAAGAATAAAGTATAAACAAGATTTGTTTTTACTATGCGTTATTGCATTGATATGATGTAGTGGATTTTGCATTTTCCGCAATATAATTAGCTGGATGGAAACATCGATCGTAATTAACTGAAGTTAATTTGCGGAATCATTTGCGTGCCGCTACTACAAATATTCCTGTGAATATAGATTTTTTTTCGCTAATGCACACCGAGGATTCGTCGTGAAATTGAAATTTCCTATTAATACAGACGTATGCTCGTTGCACGTACCTATATAATCATCAAAATGAATATGATGTGCACAATGGAGGTATTAAAACTATACAGACTATGTAATTCGTAAGGCTGCGGCTTTGCAATTTCCTTGTTATATAATTTAAAACTATTCAAAACTTAATCGATTCACGTTCAAAAGTTTCCTAATTGATTACACAAATATTTTAAAGATTATACATCAAATACATATTTCATTTATTTGAGTTTATCAATTTTCTATTGTATTTACTTTATATTCATAAATATTTTCTATTTCAACAATATTTTATAAGATTCAATCATTAAAATATATAATTTAATTAATAGAGTTAAATTAAATATACTCAATATTATTATAATCATTTATTAAACAAACTAATTCTAGTCTTATTAAATATGCTGTTCATGTTAAATTGATGTTTCGTTATTATTTTAACATCAATCAATATCATTAATTAATTAATAATCAACCTATTTGTATTTTGATATGTGTTGTTAAATTTATATTGAAACTTCAATTATACAGGTAGTATTTACTCATTAATTCGTTCAGATTCTTTTTTTGCAAATAAATAATGAATTTTCCATAAATGAAATGGTTAGACGCATATGCATACATGTAAAATAAATACATAAATCCATTTTTACAGTATTTTCTATAAAATTCATTTTTATAAATTTTTATTGACAAATAACTTTCAATTTATATCTTACTCACTCTACATAATTTTTAAACATACTATAAGACTAAAACTTTCAATAGAAATACGAATATTTACGATCAACAGAAAGTATAATATAAATAGATATTAATAATTTCTTAATATTTGCATTATGTAATATATTTGCATTATGATATATTTTCTAATAAAATTAAGTGTAATAATTTAAAATTAAATTTAAAAAAATGTTAATAATGAAATATCAATTATAAATTTTGAATTGTTTTTCTTTATATGAATTTTATGTTTTATATCAATTTAAAATTAATAACTAATAAGTAAGTTGAAGCTTTTTACAGCAATTGAATTTTTATTTTATTGCAATAAATGTTATTATTTATGTATATTTTTTAAGTATGTATAAATTATATAGATTTGCTGAGTGAAGATCGGCGAGAAGCCATTTAAATAAATTTAAATGTACTTATTGAAGTAAATTGCGTGGGCAATTTATTTTGCACCATTTAGAATGTCTAATGAGGCGTGGAGAGGCTTTACGAACATGGGAATATATCAATTTTACGATAATAACGCTTTCTCAATCAAAAACCAATCAGTCGGAGAAGAAAGTTCGCATACGCATGCGGAGAATTTGGATTATATTTGATATCTCTCCATTAAGAGAAAGACAACTTATTCCTTTGTGCATCGTCCTGCGAAAAATAATGCATGGTAATGTAATAATGAACTGCAATGCACTGGGAATAATAGATTCTAATTTCAAGCATCTAACTGCGACCATTAAAGTATAATTTGAGATGCCATCGGTTATAAAATTATCTATATGAAGGTCTATTACTCCCAGAACTAATAGCCGGGAAAGTTTCACTGTATTTACTACCGCGAAGTTGGTTTCCTCCTATTCTTCATCATCCTCCAACCACCGCATATCCACCCCCGCACATATGTGTGCATGTATCTACTTTATGCAGGTGCTACCCAAAGACTGTTTACATAAATTGTTTTAACTATTTATTCAATTTGAGTGCGTATTAACAAGTTCGTTAAGGGAACTGTGCATAAAATACATATATATGTTACGTGTTGCGATAAAGCTGGAATCCGCTCCTTCTCTGCACACGTAACAACTTTGTGTACGCCATTTATTTATTTAACACTCGCTGGCTTTGATGAGGGGCCGCGTCATCCATGTAAGCTTTTTATATGCACACTTAAAATGACATTTTCACCCTTTATGGACCAATCAAAACTGCAGAAAACGCGTGTACGTAGATAAAATTAATCGTTATGAGTCCATCAAACTCACTTAGAACCTTTATCCATCTAACTAATCTCACATAAATCACTAATTGCGAATGCCTTTATATAAACTGCACTAACCATTACCAAATTTATGTATGCATGATCTTTCACATATAAATGAATTCATAATAAAACATTGCACTAAATAATTACGATGCAAATATACATTAATGTACAGTTAGTTGTCATAATTTTAACCGAGATTTTCAATTTTACTAATTGGCCTATAATATTTTTATCAATATTTAATTTGTTTTGAAATTTTCAAACCGGATTGATCGAATCCGTACTACGAGAGGTATTGCCTTTTTTTTTTGTAAAATTATGCATTTATTGGAATATGAGTATGGAAGTATTTTTATGTAAATTTGATTAAATTTTTGTTGTTGTTAATGAATTAAATATTATTGTATTATATAAGATTATTTGTCTTCTTTCTAAAATTTAGTATATTGCAATTGATTATAATTAATCCGTGGATTGAGTTTCAGTTGATAATGGAGTTGATTGAAGATAGTACGGTGTGAGTTGTAGGGTTTAATGTCATTCCAGTCTTAGCCGTCATAAAGTGCTTTGGTTTGAGATCGAATTAGTATTAGTCGAGAGCGCATCTATCCATAATTAGGTAACTAGGAAGTCGCTCAAATCCTCCCCGATGATCCGGAAACCATAACACAATTTTTATTTGCTTTTCAACAAAATTTATAATTAAATTACTGTTACCAGTAAAAGAAACAAATAAAGTTAATTTAATTATAATTAATTATTAATTATATAAAGTGAACCAAATATTAGCCTTAATCTTACATAACGTAAACTATCTTTTTTTTAAATTAATCTAAAGTATGTTAACATAACCTCATATTTTTACTAACTTAGCCTAACAATATTATAAACCTCACACTTTTAGTAACCTAAAATTACACTTGTATTAACCAAACTTTATACCAGCACTAGTATAACACCACACTCACTAACCTCATACTGTTACTGACTTAGTCTCACACATTAGCTAACCTAACCTTACACTTTTTCAAATTTAATCTCACGTTTTCAATAACTAAACCTAACACTTTCACTAATCTAACAATTTTATGTACTTCGCACTTTGAGTAATCTAACATAATACTTGCTTTACTTAACTTCATACCGGCACTAACCTAACCTCACACTATTACTAACCTAACCTATCCATTATTACAGTTTAAACTAACTAACCTAACCTAAGATCATACTTTTATTAACCTAACCTCATACTGTTCTTAACTTAAACTCACACTTTCACCTTACACTTTTTCTAATCAAACTTTACTTTTTTACTAACCTAACTTCACACTTTTACTAATCTAACATAACATTTACGCTAACCTAAAATATTCTTACAAAATTTCATATTACACACACAAAAAAATATTTTCTTAAAGGATATTTTTTACGTCTCCACTCAAACTTGTTTTCATAGTTTTACAAAGTGTAATTGATATGAGATATACATGTATCTTATAAGCATTAACTAATGCATGTATTAATAATGACTTTAATTTTTAGTTTGAATAGACTATAATTTTAATGGAATTGTAGTACGAACCTCATTTCGTTTTAAACTCATCAAATTTTCTATTAATTTCGTATTAAAGCCGACCGCAACAGTTGACGCTGACACGAAGTGTTTGCAACAAACTAACTACTGCAAACGCCGATACCGCCACCGCTGCTGCTGCTGCCGCCGCCGCCGCTGCTGCATGCAGACCAACAGTTTTAAATGCAATTAAACAAATATCCGAATTAAATTTATCTAATTAAATTCAGCACTGCGTTGCCGCCGCACACGCCATCATCGATTGCATTGAACAACTCGTATTCTTTTGTGCCAATTCCAACTGCAATTGGTAATATCCGGTCCTTCACATCAAGCACATCGGAATCAGTGCAAATATAATTGTGCAAATCGCCGTCGGGCTTCAAATCCTAAGTGGCTTATTTGTATGCAAGGACATAAAGGGGAACTCTCGCAAGGATCGCAAGGAAATTTATAGATCTGCATATAGTGTAGATATATCACTATAAGAATTTATATTATATTTACTTAATAATCCAATACAAACTAATATAACAATTAGAGTTTATACAAAAAAAGAAACGTTTTCCAATTATAGTGAAATACCGGTATTTCTAAACGGTTTTCGAAAAAAAAAACATAATTGAAACAATATTTTCATTTCAAAATTTTGTTAATTAAATATGATTTCAAAAAACAATAATTTTAAAATATCTTTGTCGTCTTGAGTCAACGCTTTTTATTAGAGAAATAAATCATTTTTACCTAGTAATTCTTGTATATAAAACCGGTTTTATATTTGAACTACCTAAAGATGTACCAAAATTCTTAATTCAAAACTTTGGACACATGAAAATATTATTAGTATTATTATAAACGGTCTTTTTTTTTATTTGTAAGGAGTTTATTTATAAATAAAATATACTGGATGTAACTAACTTTATCATATAGTCAGGATTACTTATTTTTATTGCTCTAATGTAAAACTTTTAATATTAATTTAGAGAATGTTCTTTTATCCAGTAGGAAATTTTTAAATGATCCTATTGTATATTAATATAAACGGTTTATCTTCATTTGCATGGAGTTCTTTTATATAAAGAAAATACAATATTCTGGATGTAACTAACTTACCGAACATGCTGCCGGTATACGTTTGGATAAAGTTGTGTGCATGCGATTTCGTACACATCCTCCATATGGAAATATGAAAAATAAATCTGCATCGTATTATATATTACATATACCGCGGCCCCAATACGTAGCTGGAAGCATTTTCTATTTTCCTCCAGCAAACTCCGAAGATACGGTTTTCCTTCTGCTCTTTCTTTCTTTCTTTCTTTTTCCCTCACAACAGCAGCAGCAACAGAGAAAGAAGGAGCTTACTTCGATGGCCTTTGTGTAATGATTTCTGCTTTGTTATAAATAAGAAATGCTTTCCATATATAAACATATTTTATTTATTTTCCAAGACGCACGCACTCGATATTACAAAATGTTTTTCAATATATTTCACCAGTCATCTCCTGAATGCATGTACACGATGTAAAAGGGAATATCCTTTATTAAATCATATAATATTTGAAAGAATTTTTAATACAATTTCTTCACCTATTCTTAGTTCCTTATTTTCAGTTATTAAAGAAAAAATATATTTATTTACAATGAAATATATAATATTCTGAAATATAACTGTAATTTTGTTTAGTCTTTTCATGTGAATAAGAGAATAACTGATTTGTAAAATAACCTAACTTTATTTGACATATCCAATGTAACTTAACATATCTAAACCAAACCGAATATAACCTAAATTAACTGCATATTATCAAAGATGACTAGACCTAAACTAACGTAAGGTGATTTGACCTAATCAAAATTAAATTAATCTAACCTATAAACCTCACTAAATAGTTATTTTTTCAAGAATTTTCAGAAAATATAAGTCTTGTAACTTAAAACAGTCAATTCAAAACAATCATTTTACTATTGGAGAATGTACAATTTCTTTAGAGATTTAAACACCTGATGCGAGTGTCACAATTCATCCCTTATTAATGCAAACAAATGAAAGATTCAAAAAGTCCGTGAGTAACGTCGATGAAACGAAAAATGCGGCTCTCGTTTTAAAATTCCACGCGAGCGAAGGAAGCAGAAGACGACAGAAAAATGAAAAAACAAATAAAATAATGAAAAAGGGAAAAGAACGCCAGCCGACTGAGTCCCATAAAATTTTAATGAACAAAAAGACGGTTTTGCCTCCATAATGATAATGCTTTATGCATCGGTGCACAATTTGTATATAATTTAGGACCCCTCCTCCATCCATCCCTCCCCTCACCATTCCTTCCGCAATGATTTATACACAATGTATGTATACAGTGTGATTTCGTATTTATCTGAGCGCGGCCATCGCATAAATTTTATCGGTCACTTTTAGCACGGCCCGCGCAAATAATAAATCGCCTCCGGCTTGGTTTTCATTACTCAAATCCGAAATCAAAAACTAAAAAAAAGCCAAATGGTTTACCGCGCAATTTTGGTAAAGGAAATACTGATTTATTACTATCTTCTTACTTTTTTTTACACGGTTATTAAGTAATTTAAGTTTGGGAAATTTAGAATAGAAAAATTTTATGTTAAAAATCAACAAAGTAACTGTCTTAAAACAAGAATAACTAAAACTATCATTTAAGTTGGTTGGTACACATTGTTTGTATCTTAACCTAGAAAGAATTTTAATATCTTTCAAAAATTGAATATTACTATTGAATGAAGAATATTCAGTGTACTCGCAAAGTGATTTTAAAACTAATGTTACATACTTACATACATTATTTGTGTTGGTACATGTTTTCGAACTTTCCTAATTATTATGTATTTGAATCTTTGAAATGTTCGCAACCCAAAATAATAAATTGTCAATGTCACAAAAATTGAAGTTGTCAATGTCAATTGTCAAAACCTGTGTTAATTGTAAATGGGAATTGCTGTGGCGCTTTAAATATTTTGTGAGTTATATTGCCTGGAAACAAGAAGTAAGGGTTTTGATACCCGATCGAATTGCGGACATAAATCAATGCGGAGTGCATCCATCCCATCCATCCATTCACTAACACTGATCTGCATCCCTCAACCGAAAAGAGGCCAAAAAAATATAAAATCTACTCTCGACCGTTTGATCTTCGGGATTATCGTAATTTATGTACGGTTGATCGGGTTTATTTGATTATGGGAAACGTGGACTAGGAAGGACGAAGTATCAAAGAAAAAAAAACAAGTATATAAATTAGTCGTAGGGATATAACAGAAAAAAAAAATAAAACTAAAGAAGAACGGGAAAACGCGGGGTGGCGGTACAACAAAAAAAAATAAAAATCGGTGGGGGTGAAGTGATTGAAAAATGTTTGTCTCAAATAAACATTCCGGCTTTATTCCATTATTCTCCTCTCCCTCATCCGTATGACGTCCCGCATGCGTCAATGACTTTCAATAGCCCTACCCCAACCAATATCAGGAGGCGGTATGTAAGGCACGTCAATCTTTTGCGGGACAAACTGCACAAACACTTTATGTTACTGCACACTCACATCGAATTGCCGCCAACCGAGGAATCCCATTTCACAAACGTGCATTCGATTACACGCAAATAAACTCCGGCCGAACACGACGAGGATCATCGCCGCCGCCTCCTCTACCGCCCACTCATTGGAAAGAACTGCCCTTTCCGATATGCGTCCACCCCGTGCAACCGTGATTATTCTCTCTTTTTCCAGCTTAATTCACCCAAAAACAAATTTATCACCCGATCCCTTCGCATTCACTTCTGTTCTCTTCTGTGTGTGTTTTTGGGTGGGTATTTTTTTTTCTCCGTGTTCTGACTCATCTGGACCTGCCGCACAAACCTCACCATACGGATAGGGGGCGGCTGGAAATCATTAATTACACGGCGTAAACCGTTGATAAAATTGCATGTGCGGATAACGCAATTTACCAGCTTAGTATCAATCAAATGGCCAACGATTTCTTTCCTCACATGCTGACATTGAATTATATTTCAATTTTTAATGTCAACAAACTTTTTTTTATTGAGTTCAACGATTTCCAAGTACATGACCGTTTCATCATTTAATGAGAACATTTTGGAAACTAGTAACTCTAAAGATCTGTATTTATTTTCAGTCTTGATATATTAAGTAAATACATCAAATGTTACTTTTTATTTCCTTGTCTAGCTTGTAATCAATTGCATAATTTTAACAAAATGTGCTTCATTTCTTTTTTGTATTTTTTAAATTTCATCTTTGTTTTTTAAACATATTATTTGAACATTTTAACCGAAACTTCAAAAAAATCCTTTATTTTCTCGTATATGTTCTTATGTATATGTTGATATACTATATGAAATAATATCTAATATACATTTATTAGTAATTTTTGTTATAAATTTATTTAGAATTGGAAGTAAATGAACTTGAATTTTATTGTAAATATATTTTCAATGTAGACTATTTGGAGTATAATAATCTTTCTTGATGACAAAAGAAGTATACGTGTGTATGTTGATTTTATTTATAAACGAAACCAATTTTGCATTTCAAGTTCCTTTTTAATATATTTATAAATTATTCAAGTATAATGTTTTTTTTAATGAACTTTGTTATTACTGGTATACATAAGCTAATAAAAGCTCTGTTACAATTGAATTACATTCAGTATACGCAGTAAACATAAAACACATACGTATGTCTTTTTTATTAGATATTTAAATCGATTTTACGGTTTTGTCGTTAGAAAGAAATTGAAAAACATTACGTTCACCGGATTTACGGAGTCAACCTGAGTGTCTGCTCGTTGGTTTTTAAGGACTCCGGGAAAAATCTTTATATTTATATCAAAAAAACGAAGAAGAGAGGTGAGGTGTGGAGAAGAGAAAAGAAGCAACGTGAAAAGAAAAACCTATTCCCGCACACATTAGAATTATTACTGCTGAGGGAATTTTTATTGCAAACCCTTCGCACGTTTTTATCCCAGAAACAAATGCGAAAGGGAAAAACTTTTTAAAAGCTCTCCCTCTCGCAGACCTGCTTCGAACTATACGGCACCCTCTCGCTCCACACTCTTCGTACACGCCGCACAACTATAATGTATCACGTGTGGAATGTATTGTTACGACACTTTTATGAACTGATTTCTGATGCGTTTTGTTTGCGAACATAAAAATTACATTCCTTCTTCTCGTCCCCACTTTATTTCTCTCTATTTTTCGAATCACCTTCACATTTTTCTTTTCTGTCTGATAATATACTTGCAGACGCACCAAATTTATATGTCTCTTTTTTTTGTCTGTTCTAGGTAAGTCCATATTCCAATGAAGCTTCGAAACAGTAAGTTATTTACACACGTCGCAAAAGACTTTTCGTGTACCGCGGAAAACAAGAGTAGAAGTATTTCCACCGGAAGTTTTATTTGCTTATGGCTTCTAAGGTTAGACACCGCCTTTTTTGCATGAATTTGTTGTTAATTGATTTCAAATGAACTAATTAGTGTCTGTATTAATATGAAAAATATAATTATTTTTTTATTATTTAAGTTAAGATAAGTATAGATCATAAAATAGTTCATTTACTATTGTAGTTTGTATACCTGAAACTACAAAAAAAACTTAGTTTTACTATGTAGTTGGAACTACATTTTTATGAAGTGACACCTGTAATAACATAGTATGATGTATGAACTAAGGAAAATAAATTCACGTAACTAAATTTCTTGCTATCATTTGTTTTTAAGCTACATAAAGTTTTGTATACTTTTCCATTATTAGATTAGAGTTTATTTTATACTTAGTCTGATATTATCATTATACTTCAATTTATGATAGAATAAACATTAGTAAATAAGTAAAAATAATTTTAAAACTATTAAAAAATTGTATTGATTGATATTAAAGTTTATAAAAATTATTTTTGTGTTGAAAGTTTTGCTTGGTATCATATTATGATTATAATATTTATTTTATTTGTATAGTGTAGCTATGTTTACACATTGTTAACGTAACAGCAAAACTAGCACAAAAACATAAGAGACATGGAAACAACAATATAGTTAGTAGGAAGTCATTAAAAATAATCAAATTTTTGTAACATTTTATAATGACTTTATTATGAGTATATACTCAACTTATTAGTTTGATGTTAGTATTCCATGCGTAACTCTTTTATGTCTTTTTCGTGCGATATTTTAGGTTATATTTTTTTGAACTTTGCTCATTTATATTTTTATCCGAGTTATGTAAAGTCGGTCACTAATTTTCTTGTCCTTTTATATATCATATATACGTATATACTCAAGAATAAGAGGACGAAGAGAAAAGAGAGGAAAGAAAAACGGTAGGGAGAAAAATGATGATCTAAGTTACGAAATTCCCTTTCGCGTAGAGGCCTCGGGCACGTCCCGTTTAACCCCATCCCAAACTTATTATCGACTCTCGCAACCCTCTTAAATGTAAGAGGGAGGTTTTAACGATCAAAGAGATTCTTCGTCCATGGCCCAACTATATATATATCTATAGATAGAGAGAGAAAGAGAAGGAAACATTTTTTTATCGTCGTTTTAGCGGAGGAAAATTATAGAATGTTCCTCAATTGATTTCCTAGAAAATTAGATTAAATGAACTTTGAAATCCGACATTTCCCCTCGGTAATTGCGCCGCATAAAGCATATCTCAATATCAAAGAGATGATGCAGTTCCAGATCACATAATTCGTTGATTCCCTCCCTCTCCGTCTCTCCACGCATCGATGCTATTATCTCTCTTCCTCTCACATTTGGAACCGGAAAAGGGGGGATTCGATTCGCATTTTTTTTTTGTTCTGCGCGCCAAATACAATTTTTCAAATTAAGCAAATTTGCGGCGCGTCATAAATTGGAAAGCCATTTGTGTAATTGCCATTTATTTAGAGTTTAGATTTATGGTTTCAAGTCACTTCTGCGCCCCAGTCCCCCGCGATTTATTCATATTTTATATACAGTCGTGTGCATACAAATACTGGAATACTGGAATGAATGGAATTTCAACGTAAAAACCCCGGTATTAATGTAAACACAAACAGTTGTTTTTAGTTTGAACATGTTTTGCAAATACATTTTGTGTGTTTGTTTTTTTTTTGTAGCTTATTATAAAAAAAAAATGTAAAACAATTTCCCGGTATATTGACAATTGTTACCGAGTTTGCCGCGAATATCGCATTTCCCCGGTTATAAATTATACAATACATTTCAAATTTATTTATATACAATCAATAATTTGTATTAAACAAAATAAATATGAGGAGAAAACAATTTCCAAAATCACAGATAGATGGCGTGTTAGAATACCGTATGTCACTGTCAATGACCACTCCAATGCATTTGAATAAATCATCCATATTATATTACTATGACAGTCACACATTAAAATCGTAGATTTTTTTTATTGAACTGTTTAAATATTAAATACTAGCTACTAAACAAAGTTCAAGATTATTCTACTTCTTAAGACGTAATATTGTCAAATGTTATCTACAAATTATAATTTGTATAAGAGATAGTAATTTTTCAACTAACAGTTATNNNAAAAGTGGTTTTAACCGAAGTCGGGTAGCCTACGAGGAGACCTTGCCGTGTCGCCAAACAAGCCGACGGGGGAAACTCGTTCTCTGCAAAACCAGCAGGTCCCGCGGGAAGCAAGTTGTTGTACCATGACTGCGGAAAGAAAAGCGGTTTCGGTCCAAGGCGAAGAGCATCATCCTGTTGTAAATGTATTTAACATGACAACAGTTAACAAAAACAGGAGATAAATATACCAGTTACAACTAAACATTTGATAATTGCTTTTGATAGTTAATTTGAAAAAAGGATCATGTTGTAAATATATTTAACATGACAACAGTTAACAAAAACAGATAAATATACCTTTTACAACTAAACATGTGTTAATTGCACGTGATAGTTAATGTGATTAACTTAAAACGTTTCTAATTACTGAAAAATACTCAAAATTATTCAAGAAATGTAATGCAATTTTCCTTGTAATTAATTAATTTATAATCTAATGTTGTTCATTTTATTGATTGTGAGTTCAATAACCAAACGTATGTTAATATTTACTATGGCTTTAAACTACTTATTTGCTCGTTGTAAACAACCAGAGCTTACATTGTGTCGCTGGAACTAATTGTACAATTGAGCCGTAATAACGTAAACGCATTGCAATATATAGCCAATTATAATATAAACCATATATTAAATACGTGTATTATACATTTTCATATAAAATACATTTACAGAACAGTTTACGTAAGTAGTTTTACATGACAGTTTATCGCGTACATAGCTGAATAAACTTAGGATTAATATTTACTTATGCTATCACAACGAAAATGTCATCTACTTGATTTTTAGGTTAAATGTTCGGGAACCGAAAATTTTGTTCGCATACCGAGAGTTCTTTATATTTATGTTCGGGCATCGAATTTTTGAAAAAATGTAAATTCTATTGTTTTTTATGTGTACTGAAAATAATTCTGCGAACACAATAACTTAATAGTAATAATATTAATTGATGTAACTGTAATCATTATATAACATAAATAATTATAGAATATAATACATAGTTTTTCACTAATAATAATAATTTCTTTTACTAATAATACTTTTCTTTATTTAAATTTTTAGTTAAATTTTAAGTACAAAAACTTTTTAATAACTGTTGAATCACAACTCCTCTCTTTGATTAATGATAACTTTGAAAGTCTACATATATTGATGTAATGTTGTAAAGAGAGTATTTTTTTTAATTAGAAAAAAAAGCAAACAAATGGATTTACATTGAATGTCAAATGTTTAAATATAAATTTAACAAATCTAGATTTTACTTAATAATCATTGTTAATTCTAATATAATAATTTTTATGTCGACTAAAATAATCATACTTTCATTGTCTGGTGAATACTACTGGTGGACACAGTTATTGCATTAATGTTTTTTTTGGCTTTACAGTAATAGAAAAGTATCAAAGTCTAAAATGCACATTATTTTCTTCCATCTTCAAAAGGGTACTAAACTGACACAAATCCGAACCAACACAATTATTTATATATAAATTGAATAGAAATAAGAAAAATAATGTATTTTTTTAAAGAAAACAAACAAAGATTACTTTCGGAAATTGTATGAAAAATAATCTTTTGTAATGTAACATATGCGACTTACGTAAATACAAAAAACTGTTATATTACCATAAACTAGTTCATTTAATATTTAGTAATTACCTCAAATCAAAAAGTTAAACAAACTGTTAATTTTCTCTTACTTATTTTGTTGCTTTCTGTTCCACAGTATCTTTTATTTTCGACGCCGAAAATAAATGAATTGATATGGCCCGAGGCGCCCGCTACATGAAAAACTACTTTAACCAATTAAATGGCACAATAATAAATTGATTTCGTTTAATCACCCCCATAGAATCTAAACCTGACACACGATATACCGTTTTTTCTGTCAAAGGGTCTAAAAAAAAGAGGGTGTGTTTGTAACTTTCTAACAGCCGCTTCCCCCACCATTTTGCAAAGAGGTTTCTATACATATGTGTGTGTATATATAAGTATATATATAAGCCTACTTTGCCTGTGATGTTGATTGATCATTTGTAATATGCCACTTGGTACGAGCTACAAACATGCAACTGACTATTGTGCATACACACTGTATGTGCGTACACGTGTTTCTTCGTTTTAATGAAGTTATTAGCACTTGCATTCGCAAATTTCATGACAATCGGCCGTTAATTTTGAGCCCAGTTAGGGCGTCAATCGGGTGAATAATGTCCTGTTGTTATATTTTTCTTTAATATGGGTGTAAAATATCGCACAAGAAATAATAATGTCAGAAGCAACAAACAACTCCATTAGGCTTCGTTACGAAACATTATTTTTCTATGCATCAAAAAAATCAATGATTTGTCCATATATATATATGTTTTTTTCGTCTCTCTATACTCTACTTCCTAACTAATCAAATTAATGTACTTTTTTTACGATATATTGGTTCTATTAAAAATTCGATTAATGTCACCCAATAATGGTCGGTTCCGCGCTAATGTATATTGTAATTATTTCCTGTCAATTTGTATTTGCTTTTTATATGGAGCTGCATATATGCATTTCTCGTTTTATTAAACATAACTGAAATTATTTACGTTGCTGTTTCCGGGCAAACATTTTAAGTATCTGCATTACGGTCCATAAATATAATATATAAATATGAAAAATTAAATGTGTTTTTATGTAACTACATTCGAATTTTAATGTTCAATTCGAAGTTTTGTATATATACCATTAAAATTTATTTAAAATTAAATTTTCATATTAAATGAACTACTTGTTACATGCCAAGTAACTTATCAATTAATTGTGTGCGTACTATTGAAACTTCTTATGCTAGAAAAAATATGACGGGAGAAGTTTTCAAGTACTTGTACCAGTTTCTAAATTAATATGTTACGATTAAAGCTTATATGTTTATATTAGGTATTTTTAGAATATCTATTACAAACAATATAAGTATACTCTATACTTTATTTAGTTATTCTATATATTATCTGCTGAGATCAGTGTAAAGTTTTGAAATGAAATATTTTCATTGAAGGTTAGAATCCTTAAAATGTTAAGAGTGATTGTATTTAACTAACTAACTTTGTAGATATACCAAGAAACGTATCAAGTAACTGTGTGCGTACAACTCGAAACTTTTTATGTTTGAGAAATTCAGACGGGATTATGATTTAAATGTATACATTTGTCACTCATACTTGCTCAAGTTTCTAGTTTAATATGATAGGATTAATACGGTATTCAATAAAATAACTAGGTATTTTGTAGTAAACCGTTGAAGTATATAATAACGACTGCAATTAGAGCAGCGGTTTTCAACCTTTATGCTACTACGCCTCTCCGAAAAACAAAATTCCGCGCCTCCTTTACCTTTTATTGTTTTAATAGATTAAATAATATAAACACGTTTTATTTATTTCAAGATATTATGGTATAAAAATTAATTTATTAAAAAATTTTGGCGCCTCCCCTGGCAATAGTCCGCGCCTCCCCAGATAGGCGCGCCTCCCAGTTTGAAAACCGCTGAATTAGAGAAAGTTTTGTAATAAAATATTTCCATTGAATATTGTAACCCTTTTTTTAAATTAAATATCGATATTATATACTTGTCAAGTAACTTGGAAAGTATTAAACATCTTATGATTAATTACTCTACTAAATTATCTTTCCTTATGTCTTATTTTTAAAAAATCACTCAAATTGAACAAAATATTTCTAAAATAATTACATTATAATCTCAATAACAATTTCACAATACAAACTAATGTAAAACAAATATCATCGAAACAAACAAATTAGTTTGTGGCGCCATCTTCGCGCTTGATTGAACATTACATTGGAAACATTTCGCGAACCCAATTAATTTTGCGGTAACTCATTATCGAATTAATCAAATTCCACTCCGTTTTCACTGAACCAATGCTAATTGTCCATTTATTAAATTGAGGTATTCAAACAGACCGCATTATATGCTGGAATTTGATAAAAAATAAATACAAATATTTTTCCCGCGAAAAATTGCATGCACCGGAAAATGAAAGTGGTGGATTCGACCGTGGCCCCCTCGACGTTTTCTTCGCGCCGCTGTGCTATTTTTTTATCGTTTCAGAATGTAAGCCCCGGCAGCGGTGACATTAAAAAACATTGGCTCAATTTATAAAACAAAAGACCCTTCGCGCATAACCAAGAAGGGGTGTACGTAATTGAGCTAAATAAGCCTTAAAAAACGCTTGTAGCATAGGCGAAATATAAGCATTAATCCGACAGCGATTGCTCTGCGTCTGACAGATCTAATATAAAAATTTGGACGACTTATTGCGGCTGCTTTTCGCGTGGTTCTTGGTCCACAGCCAACGTGTCTCATATGTTTGTAGCAATGAATGCATTGGATTTCTGCAAAAAAAAAATCAATTTGTCAACTTGTCACCAGTTGAAAGGTATTCTAATAGAAACGAGATAATTTGATAAAATAACAAATTTAAACAAACATGTTCGAACTTGAAATCGTTCTAGAGTAAGTTCGACTTTTGAGTAAAACTGAGTATTACTTGCATGTATTTAATTTATAATTAACTCTGCTTAGTTTAATTACTCTTAAATAAGTACAGTAAAATTTATTTTATCAATAAAATAATTATTGATTGCATTCGAGTTTTAAAACGTTATTTTATAAATTAATTGTTCTTTTTTTATATTATTGAATACAGATATAAATTTACACCTGTCTCGGAACACATATGTTTGTAGCAAAGAATGCATTGGATTTCTGCAAAAAAAAATTGTCAACTTGTCACCAGTTAAAAGGTATTCTAGTAGAAACGAGATAATTTGATAAAATAACAAATTTAAACAAACGTGTTCGAACTTCAAATTCAAACCGTTCTAGATTAAGTTCGACTTTTGAGTAAAACTTTGCAATAAAAAAATATGTGTTAATAATTCACAAGCTTCCAAAAGTTGACTACATGAGAAAGCAGCTAAACGTTTGTCACCAAAAATTATCTTTAATATTTTTTCAATACCATCTAAATAATTCTTCTAAACACTTGATTGTTCTTATTTACCAATGACATGATTTGATACATGATTGAAAATGGAACTTGTGATTCAATTGATATGCGAAAACTTTTCTTTTTGTAATTTTTAGTATTTATTTCATTTTAAATTAACTGAAGTTCTGATACTGCAAATAACGTTAATTAAATTAATTAAAACGTAGTTACGTTTATTGGGATGAAATTATTCAATAAATAATATATAATTTTTTAAATAAAATAAAACACGTTAGAATGTTTTAACTTCCTATTTTGAGATTAGAATGTTGGTTCGATGTTTAAGAGACTAATATTTAATTTCAAAGAATAATAATTAAGACTGTATTAAAAGCATTGTTCATCAAGAACTTAAGATTTAGTAGTTACATTTTCGCGAAAGTATCTTTTAACTAAATTATAGTTAAGATTTGCATAATAGTTGCGTGTTCACGTAAGTTTACAAAAATGTTGCTTGAATTATTCAAAGAGCAATTCACACGTCATCAAAAGGGGGCGATGTTAAAATAGTTTAATGGCGTTATTATACCTAATTACATAAAGAATTATGACACTTCTTTTTGTTATATTATTCAATGTTAATTCTTATAATTTGCTCATTTTTGTTTGTTAACATTTGAAACTATAATGAAAATTCAAGGAAATAAATTATTTTTTATTTTATTTGTACAATTCTAACAAATATGATTAAAAACATTGTTTGTGATATAACATATAAACATTGTTCATTGATTTTTTTCTGTTAATGTTCATTACGTGTGATATTCTGTTGCGTTTGCTGAAGTACAACTTCAACTTTGACATCGATGCCAATGAGTGAATGAAGAAAGTTTCGCAATTGTAACGGATACAAGGAGTTAAATTATCGGGAGCCAGTAATTACAGAAAACATCGATTAATTGCAAGTTTGCACAATGAGACGGGAATATTCTAAGAAGAGAGTGAGTTTGAGTTGTAGCTCGGATTGCAGGAAAAGTTTTCGAATGAAGCAACAATGGAAATAGTTGACATAATCAGACTGAGATTATTTTCCAAATATCTTTTGTAGAATTAAGTTCGTCTATTTCATTTCACAAGCAACATTTCAGTTAAATTACTTGCATGTATTTAATTTCTAATTAACTCTTCTTGGTTTAATTACTCTTAAATAAGTGCAGTAAAATTTATTTTATTAATAAAAAAAATATTGATTGCATTCGAGTTATAAAACGTTATTTTATAAATTAATTGTTCTTTTTTTATATTATTGAATATTGAATACAGATAAATTTACACCTGTCCAATTTATCCGCTAACATTTTATTAAAATGATTATAGTCAATAGTGTATTCATTTTATGTATGAATAACAACACATTTGTTATTGATTGAAATGTGTAATGCAATATATTAAATAAATGTCACATCAACGTTTATATTTGTAGTTTCGAAATATCTATATATTATTATTTTCATATATTGAATATATTTATTATTTAGCAAATATATATTTAACGGATGAAGAAACATAATTTCGACAATATTATCATGTTACAAATATCATTGCTAAAATTATAGTTTATATAACAAGATATAGAGAGTAAATTTATTTAAATTATCTAATGGAAAAAAATGTATTTTTGAAAAAAAAATCCATAACATTGTCTACATTCTGATTCTATAATATTCTCTATAATAGTCAATAGTTGTATTTTATACTAATTAATTGGGAAATGATGAAAGTTTCCAATAAAATATTTTATATATTTGATTAACTTTTATCGGCTCTAAGAAAATACTACTAGAAATATAATAATACTGATCCGAAAGTTGGGCATTATTGAAAGTGTACGTAAAACTTGTACTAAACAATGTCAAATTATTTGGTGATGGAAATTTGAAGAATTATATTAGAAATCTATGCATATTATGAATTTGGATTTAAAAGTGAAGAATATTCCTATATAATTTGATAAATTGTACTTTACAACGTGATGGTTTGTAGCTAAAGATAAAATTGTATTTAAATAATAATCTACTGAACATGATACAACAGTAGCCATTAGATGTTATGAAATTACTGACATTACATCGAGGATTTTGATTCTTTTGATGAATAACTGAAGAAGTTTTTGAATTGTAGTAAGTAAAACAATATACTTGCACATTTATGATGAAATAAACGTCTGTAAAAAGTATGTTTGAGCATGGCTATAGAAAAAAAAATGACGTACAAATAATAATATAAGAATAATTGTACCAAAGAAATTTGAAAATAATGGCATAATCTCACTCTGATTATGTCAACCATTTCCATTGTTGCTTCTTCACTCGAGCGGCAAAAACTTTTCCTGCAATCCCAGCTACAAACTCAAACTCACTCTCTTCTTAGAATATTCGCGGCTCATTGTGCAAACTTGCAAATGAATCGCTGTTTTCTGTAATTACTGGCTCTCGATAATTTAACTCCTTGTATCCGTTTCAATTGCGAAACTTTCTTCATTCACTCATTGACATCCATGTCAAAGTTGAAGTTGTACTTAACCAACACAACACACGTAATGAACATTAACAGAAAAAAAATAACAATATTTACAGTGTTTTTGAATCAGTTCTGGTCTACTAGGTCTTGTTCATATCATACAACATTAACATCAGATGTTATAAAATTATTGACATTACATCGAGGAATTTGATTTTTTTGAAGAATAATTAAAGAAGTTTTTGAATTGTAGTAGGTAAAACAATATTGAATACTTATATCTTTTATGATCAAACAAAACTCTTGAAAAATTGTGTTTGAGCATGGCTATTAGAAAAAAATAGAAAAACTGATTTAAAAATAAAACTTTTTGAATTCCAAATAACCATTTTTTTTTTAATTTAATTTAACGGTTTATTCATAACTAATCAAATATACTACATTTTGGTATATTAAAGCAATTCCGCAATTTGTTAAGAAAAAAATAATAATTACAAAAAATTAGCTGTCTTCAAAGTTTAAAAAAAAAGTTTTTTCCAGTTTACACCGAAACAATCTAAAGTTCATAGAATTAATTATTATAAGAAAAATATGTTGGTGTTTTGAAATGTTTGCTATATTTGATAATACAGTTAAGTTTTCTGAAGTATTTTTTATTTTAATTCATAATATCCCCTGATTTTGTAAAAAGTTATTAAAATCTAAATCTAAAATTAAAGGTGGTCACCTCAAATTACTAAACTCAAATAAGTTTAAGTAATTTCAGTTGATAAAGTATATAGTTGTCTTTTGTCTCGTATTGAGTAATCAATGATTCAATGAGTTATTTACAGTGGTTATTAAAGTATATTTTCATTACAATGAGCTAATGTTCTTTGTCAAATATCCTTCTATATGAATAGATGCAGGATGCAGGAATAATGATGCGGCTAAACACTGCGATGCATTTGATTCTGTAGTTAGGGAAGAACCGCAAAACGTGCGTGCGGGAAAACTGCAGAAAAAAAAGTATGGAGGATTATTTGTGCAGCAGTTCCCCATTCCCGTCGGCCTCTCCGCCGCTACCCCTAATAACGGTTCAATAGAGTTGTAGTTTGGCCGCATGCATTCTATCGAGTGCACAACCCCAGATTTTATTATTGCATCGGAATAGAAAGAAAATACAAAAAGGGGAGCGCGCCGCGCCGCATTGTGTCGCCCCCGGCGTTACGCAATCGCCTCTAAAATAGTTGCGAAATCGCAGGGACGCGAATACACAATGCACACACACAATGCATGAAACATGGATGAACAAAAAAAAAGAAACGAAATCCGGAAGGTTCGTTTGTGTTATTGATACAAATTACAGCTAGATTTTTTTCTATTGTTGCTGACGAAACTGTGGATTTGGAGCGCGCGCGCGCGCCTTTGTGTCTGCTACGTGCAGATGAGCTTCTCGTTAAGAGACTGCTTTAATTAGGAGGTATACACCTTAATGACATAGCAACACTTTGTCAATTAATCTTAGAGTTGGCTATGAATTATTCATCGGGCCTCGCGTTATTATGTACACAAATTAATCGATACGCGTTTGGGGTACAAATAATCACGCATTTCTGAAATACCTATAACATATTTTGCTTCTTTCATCTGAATACTATTTAAAAGCTACTTTATAGGAAAGAAAAAAAACGAGATCTCATCGCATATTATAGAAGACATGATTTAGTGCATGTTGATTTTGAATAATATTGAGTTGGTGCATAATTATCAGACGTTTTTGTAGACGTTTTTTGTTAATAAAAATTGCTGTTTTGTTTACTTTTTTTAATTAAAATATTATTTGCAAGTGGGCAGCGGTTATTGAAGAAATAATCATTTAAAAATGTTATTGTAGAATTTTTTTATGTTTCTTTTTTCATAATAAATATTATTGTGCTATATTTTTATAATTCTATAAATATGAAAAAATGTTGATATCTACGGATTAAAATCCGTATTTTTATTTATGCAGTTTTTTTTTGCAGAATATTTTATTTTGTTATATTTTTTTGTTAAAAATAGGGATTGTCGTTTTTACCGACATTTATTTAAATCTATACGCTAAAAAAGTCTATTTGCTGTAGTATACAACATATTTACTACATAAATTTTCATGAATTAAGTGCTGATGGCACTTTGATTGAAATCTTTGAGTGATTCGTATATATCTAGAATGGTTTCTTTTTTCATTAAAAAAAATAAACATTAACGAAAAGCCCATTAAGAGATCTGCATAATTCATCGGACGAATGGGGGTGGCTTATTAGTTGCTAGTAGACAAAAAGACTTAATTGATTTATGGCAGTCCAATATTGAAAGTGTCCGTGCGCGCTTCCTTTCCCCATTCTTTTATATACTTTTTTCTTCTCCTCTGATTCTTTTCTTGTTTTCGATTCGAATTAGAAATGGCGAGAAATAAATTTAATAATAAGAGACGGGGAGAGTAAATTGTGCGAACAAAAAGAGGGAGTACGAGAGGGAGGGCGGAAAGTCCTTGGGAGAGGAGGAAGAAAAAGTAAAAAGAGAGTGAGAGAAGAAGAAATTAATGAACTGGCCTCCCTTTGAAGCGTTCGAGATTTTAAACAATTCCTTCCTCCTCCGCGGATAGCCCTCTGAAAGCCCTTGCCTTCTTCTTACGATGGGGTGGAGGGTTGAACCTCGGGAATTTATACAATTGCGCGCAGCGCCCTAATGGCCGGACCAGTTAACTTATTCAAAACGTTATATGGTGCGAACAAAACCAGAAGCCCATTGTGCAGTCCCGCGAATTTAATTCGTCCGAGAGGATGAGAGAAAGAAATGGAAAGAAGAGGTCGAATGAAGGAATGAAGATGGATAAGGATGCGAGCGACGGAAAAATTGGTATTGTTGTGTTGAGCTGTTGATGGGAGGGATGAGGAGGAGGTGGAGGTAGCCACGGAAATGAATTTGAAGGGAGGTCTAATGGCAAGCCGGAAATGAGACAGGTAGTCTGTTCGGACGGCTTAGTTGGCCCATCAGGTAGTTAGTTATTTTTGATGCCCTTTTGTTTAGGTACGGCCCCACTTCTTCCTTTCTTTTCATTTCGCAACCTCCGTGTTAATTTTCTTTGCGCGATACGTGGGATCGAGATGTGAGAGGGCGCGAGCAATATACGCCGCATAAGGAATATAAATATATCGAGGGCTTGGTCAGAGCTGCACTTATTTATATCTACAGAAGGAAGATATATCATGTGCATAATAGCCTGTAACATTAATTGGCCATATTTTACTTCTCTCTCCCCTTAGTATTATGCTTCGTGCTTTTTTTCCTCTCATTCTCCTCTCTCTATCTATCTCTCACTCTGCTACCCATCCACCTCCTCGCACAACATTGTTATATTTGGTGGGGTAAAGTGCCAACCGCAAGATAAAGTTCCTTTATATCCGCCATCCTTGGTGCATATTTTTTTCTTCGTTCGT
>NW_017099578.1:152804-169925 GCF_001412225.1 Nicrophorus vespilloides
AAACTTCTTTTTTTCTGCGACTTCGTTTACTGCTCAAATAACACACGAAATTCATGTGTATTTGAATACCATTAATTTATTGAAATCAAATATTTACAGCGAATACTTCCATTTCATTGATAAAAAAACTGTAAATGTTTCTAAATTATGGGCATAACGCTTATATCTTTATTAAATTCAATTTAAAAGACCTCCAAAAGTTCATTAAAGATAACATTATTTATTGTACAAAATCAATCAAAAAAATATTTCATATTAAAAAAGTATAATAATTGTAAGTAGGAAATTTTGTCCTAAAAACATTAACAGAAGATTCTATTATATTTCATTAATGACTACAACAGTTAAAAAAAAATATACATTTAAATGTAGAGCATGAATGTATATGCTTGGTAATCTCGATGAAATTCAAGAACTTTCAAATATCTTTTACGTCGAATTGTTGATTATTATAACATTAATATAACATTATTTTTATATCTAAATGATCGATTTTTGAATATATTTAGTTCCTCGATTTATCCGATTTCAAACTGGGATAATGGCGGAACCGATTACACTCACTATACGAAGTATTGCCTTACATAATTTATGTACATCGCATTTTTACTGATGCATAATTACATCGTAGTATATACAATAAATATTGAGAAGGCACCCAACGTTTGTAATTTGACATTACAAATACTTTACCATGTTCGTATATTGCTATTCGTGATGTGTGTGTGTATATTTTTTTACCTGTAAAATGCGGAGTTCCGTTCTGAAAAATCGATAAAATACCGCCAAATATCTCGTTGTGAAACGTGTTTGATGTGTTCACCCCGAAGCCATGCTCATATATTTTTTTTATTTCTTTTAAAGTATGCGGAGGTGTATATACAAAAATATCAATTTCATCTGCTTTCATACAAGGGCTTTGATAAAACAAATACATCTTAAAAATCTACTCCCCCAAACATCAACAATTCAATCAGTTTTGCTTTTGAACAAAATTTGTTTCATAATTCTTGATTTCTACTTTTTTTTTATAAATTAACATAAAATAACCATGTTTGATAAACATTTATTTTTAATTTAGTAGAAAGACTTTAGAATAAGTAAATTTTATTTTTAAGTTTAATAACGAAAAATACTTTATTAAATAATTTTGTATAGAATTATAATAAATTTATATAGAAGAACATGGATTTAGTTTATAACATATGTATTAATTATTTGTCTCAATGTTTCATAATCAATTATATTCTATTGTTATGAGTTGAATGTTGAAAAAAGATGGATAGTAGTTGAGATTTGATTTTCTGGAAATTGCAGTTTCGCTATGATAATTGTGAATATAACTAGCATGTCGAATTGAAAATAAATCCTAGTGTAGTCTTAATTTGACGGCGGCATTTGGGATTCCAGCAGCATGTTTCCTTTGAAGATCGAAGATACTGCTAATTGCCAACTTACCGCGTGCATTTTTCATGAGCATTGAATAAATCATCAGAATCAGAGCGACTTGATGCCTTCGCTTGAATCGGTTCGGCCAACTTCCTTGATAGAAATTAGTTCATTGTTCCACTTGACATTAATAATTTAGTACACGGAAAAACTTTTTATGACACCGGTTTCTAATTATGGGTCAACTTAATGTTAATTACCATTATTTTTTTGATTTCAATTCAGAAATAACATTACAAATTTAATATTCCAAAACGCTTCTTCCAATATGTAAAATTACTGAGAGTAATGTTTAGATTTATTTTTTGCACATACAATTATATTGGTAATAATTATATTTTAAAATTGAAGTATCTTGTTTATTAATTTTATAATCAATTATAAAATTAATTATATACTTTTTTTAATGTATTTTATTATGTTTCAATGATATTTATTTGATAATACAGAAAATGTTAATATTACAGTAGGCATGGATTGTATATGTCTAATATTCATATTTTGACAAACGTTACAATTTTTCGGACCGCGCAACAAAAGCTAAAATTCCAGCGAAACAGAACATAATGGCACAGGTAGCACTTACCAAAGTATTCAAAGTGAACAATGCGTTATTGAACGTTATGAAGATAAGGACAAGGAGTTATTACAAGGACAGTAATGAGCCGTCGCAGCCGATATCGGGTAAAGAACCGAAATACGTGAACGCCGAGCAATGTTTCGACCAGTTGAAGTCGGGAAACGTGGTCTTTATCCAAGGTGCAGCAGCGACTCCGGCCGATCTGGTCACGGCGATGACCAAAGTCGGTAAGGACAAGAAGCTGAAGGACATCGTGCTCTGCCATATCCACACCGAAGGAAAAGCGCCGTATTCAGCTAAGGAGTACGAAGGTATATTCAGATCGCATTCGTTCTTCGTCTCCGGTAATGTGCGAAAATCGGTGGCGGAGGGAAGGGCCGATGCCATGTCGATCTTCCTGCACGAGATCCCATATCTCTTCTACAGGAAAATCTACAAACCGGACATTTCAATCGTGCACGTGTCTCCACCTGACTCTCACGGCTACTGCAGTTTGGGAACGAGCGTGGACATCACTAGGGCAGCCATTTGCAACAGTAAGGTGATAGTTGCACAGGTGAACCAGAAGATGCCTAGAACATTCGGAGATGGGATCATACACATTAGCCACATTGATTTCGCCTACAAAAAGGACGAACCGCTGCCAGTGCATGGAGGCAAAGGTGGCCTGAGCGATACCGAAGTGAAAATTGGTAAGCTCATCGCTGAGAATCTGGTGAAGAACGGAGCCACGCTTCAAATGGGTATTGGTAATATACCAGATGCCGTGCTTTCACAGCTAGGAAACCACAAAGATCTCGGTATTCATACCGAGATGTTCTCGGATGGTGTTGTTGCGTTGGCCAAGAAAGGATGCATCACTAATAGACTGAAGAGGACGCATCGAGGCAGAATTGTGACTGGGTTCGTGATGGGCACTCAAAATCTGTACGACTTCGTCCACGATAATCCGTTCATCGAATTCCTGTCCATGGATTATGTGAACAACACGAGGGTTATAGCCGCCCAGCCCCTGATGACTGCCATTAATTCTGCGATTGAAGTCGACCTCACTGGTCAGGTCGTTGCGGATTCGATCGGTACACGCATGTATTCCGGATTTGGTGGTCAAGTGGATTTCATCAGAGGCAGCGCCGAGGCGGACGACGGAAAAGGGGTGCCGATCATTGCTCTGCCTTCGATCACCAAGAAAGGTGTTAGCAAAATTAATGTCACTTTGAAACCTGGCGCCGGTGTCGTCACCAGTCGAGCACACGTCCACTACGTCATTACTGAGCACGGAATCGCCAATTTGTTTGGCAAAACAATGAGACAGAGAGCTTACGAACTTATTAAAATCTCCGATCCTAAGCACAGAGAGGCCCTCGACAAAGCCGCCTTCGAGCTTTTGAAATGCAAACCGTCACCTTAGATATATTATAACCAGTACATCCTTATTTGCATTCCCATCAGTAGTTATGTTTTTATATGATACTTTTCTATTTGCAGAAATATATGCCAAGAAATATGTTTACTCTTTTAATTTTGTTTTATTTACAGTTCAGTACAGTCCAGTCAATGCTTACAATAAAATTGTGACACATCAGTATAAAATGAATAAATAACCGAAGACACTCGAACGAATGATATTAATCGATAAATTGTGCTTCACAGTTTGTTTTTTACTAAAACTCTACCTAAAACATCACGATTTGACTAAAATAAAAGAAGTACGTTCGAGAGAATGAAATTACACGCGTGTACTAAAAGCAAGCATTTATATGGGAATTCACCGTCCGATTAACGTACATTCGCTTAGCGCACGGTAATTAGTGTATTCATTAGGTCGTTAATTGTAATGCTAAGAATGATGTAATTAGTAATCATGGGCCTATTACAGCAATGACAGTAATACTGAAGTTCTACATTTATAGAACAGTATAAAAAAGAAGATAATTAGTAATTAGTATTGTTTATAATTTTTAATCAGTTTGCTCTGCTTTGCATGAGTACTTACTTAAATATCATATATTTTTGCTAGGGAAGTAATAAAGCTATAGTGTGTATCTATCTTTATATAGATTAGTTATTTAATGGTTAATTCTTTAAATTGTTAGCTATCAATATATAAAATTTTAATTGTTAATGAAATTTAAAACAATTAAATTATTTTCATTTGTTTCAAATTAATAAGAGATATATTTTTGGTCAATTATCAAATAACAGTTATTTTTAAAGTGATTAAAAATGGATAGTATAAAATCTCGCTTCTGCAGCTTTCCTGATGTGAAATCGATGCGGCGCAAAACAGAGTTCTTACGTGAGAAAATATTCAGTGTTCAAGTGCGGGTTATCAGAAAAGTTTCGGATCTTTTGTGTGCCGGCGTTTGCGTGCAAGTGAAGTTCGACGTTGTATCATCAAAAAAAACTTTGTATTTTATGTTTTCTAAAGAGTTGTGGATATTGGTATTGTAGAAGTAGCGAGAACTCCTCAATATAACTACATTGGGAAAGTTTCGCGCTCCCGCAACGACTTTATTTGGCGTCGGGATTTTTACACGAGGCGACCGGGTCGGTCCTACCGCTCCCCGTGTGGCAATATTTACGGGACTTTTGACGTTCTCGCCACCCCTTGCGTCCACGGAGGGTGGAACGAATCCTGTCCATACTTTTATTACGTTTCCGCAGTTTATAAACGCAGTGTCCGAAAGTTTCGTCACTACATTTATCACCGTAGGGAAACAATAAGTTTATCTTAAAGACTCGTAGCGAAAAAGCAAAAGCGAAACTAAACAGAGTGGAAAAGTATTATGAATTATGGTGTTCTATAGACTGGATGTTTCCATTTGCGAAGAGACTCGCTTCCTCGGGATGTACACGAGTATGGATATATATATAGAGAGAGAATGTGAGAGGCTCTAGGGTTATTAGAAGGACATGCTTATTGTTTCGGAAAGTTGAATTTGTCACAGCGCGGGTATTAAAGTTAGAACGTGATAGTTGGGGGGGTTTGGCGGAAAGGGGTGGCGGTACGCCGAATGGGAGGAGGGCTAAGAGCGCGTTTTGCTTAAGGTGAAAGGCTAATTAGTGAAGTGAATATTAATTAATTAGTCTCAACCCGCGCCAGCCACCATAAGGAGCAGCTAATAGCTGAGATAGTTACATCGCTTACACAGATGGGTTTTACGATACGTTAAATATTAACAGCACTCCCGTTGCCTCCTCCAATTCCTCCATGTTCCCAACAAAAATTGCCACCGAAATGCCTCCATTCAACTTGGAACTATTCCATTATTAATTAAATACGAAATACTTTTATCACAGCGAAATGCGTGTCCGGAAAAAGCAAAAGAAAAAAATGAGAAGGAAGCCTAGAACAAAAAAAAAGAGGAATGAGAGTTGGTTACCAGGAAATTCCTATCGATCCCCGTACGTTTCCTCCCGAGAGGAATACACATAACAAACTTTTTAATTTGAAAACTAAAGCCGTTTCGCTAACGACAAAAATGCCGCGGATAACGTTATCATGTAAAGTCATGAGTACTAAAAAAAAATCATGGAACGAAAGTTTCGGGGAAAATTGAAAATCTTTCGGAAAGCCTCGTTTCCTCCGATGGGAATTTAAACGGCCGTTCCGCTAAATGTCGAAAGGACGTCGGCTTCAGTTTATTTAGCACACATTTATTTTCCAATAACTGCCACGGATACACTTTGTCCTATAACCGAAACTTTAGTTGCAAAGCTCTATCCTTTCAAATCCCCATGTGCTTCGCATATCTCGGTCGCATAATCGGAATCAATGAATTGCAATCTTCCGAAACTTCCACATCTCTATAGTGGATAGAACACGCAATTCTTTTTACAAATGCAGTTACGTGTTTTTATTATCATTATTAATTCACGATATAAAGTTATTTTGCAGGCGAGGCTCTCTCCTCTTTGTGTATTTTATAGGGTTTTAGAATAAACGAGTTTAAACATCGCTTAAATCTACTCATGTCAAGTCCGCTAAATGTTTTCTGCTCAGCAGAAGAATGGTTTTCCTATATAACGTTAATATTTAAAGCAAAATCCCTGTATTTCCAGCTTGTTTTTATACTGTATGCAGATTATTTTATCGTGACCTATTTTCAATATAACAAAAACATATTTTAACAATATTTTTTTTACAATTTATACAAATATGTCATCCACCTGACAGAATTAAAATACAATTATCCGTACGAACGTATAATTATTTTAGTCCGCGAAGCTATGTATATTTTACTTGTTATATTGTCAGATTGAGAAGCATTATCTTATATTTTTTCAAAAACTTTAATTAGATTAGCACATGTATAGACATAATGGCGAGGTTCAATGACAAAGAATAAATATATATTGTTCGTGCGAATTAAGTGATTTCGATTTTCGAATGATTGCAAATTTCGTCAATTGAACGCAAATGCCAAACAAAGCCGAAGAGGACATTGATCAGATGTGTTGTTTTATACATAATTCCTACATGTCTACTTTACGATTAAATTAAAATTTTGTTATTTCTCAAAAAAAAAACTATGTTTTATATAGTAACTTATTTCAATTGATATATCTTGTACTTTACAAATTACTTAGTAATTATTACACAGCGTGTAGACTATTTTAACAATTTCACTATTCGAGTAATTATTGCTCCTTTTTTGTTTTCAAATTTTCATGAATTTGTCTCGACGTTTCGAGTTTTTCGTTACGTTGGGCAATCATTAGACGGGATACATTTTTCACAAGCGTTGAGTGCACTTCTTTGAGCACAGGCGGAGCATTATCTATTCATTGGATAGTTCTTTCATCTTCTGCCGAACATGCTTTAACTATTTGTTAGTTTCTTCACTGATATTAAGAATGATTTCATTTGATATAATGCGACAAATCATATATATTGATCGCAATATTTCCGTCCAATTATTCATGTCATTTTGTTGAACTGTTGCTAAAGTTATGCTATTTCCTGAAACTGAAACGCTCGATAAATGTTTACTCGGTATTTCTATTTGTATTTGTTTTGGAAATTGTCGTTATATAAATCCGTAGTTATGTTGGGTTGATGTTATCCAATTTGTAAAGTTATTAGAGTCGGTTCTGTGACCTTTACACGTGTAAATTGTTGCAGAACCGTAATTTTTCTACACATGCAATTTAATAATTTACCGAATGCTCCGCACTGGTTCTAAATACTGGGAACGTATTGTTGCACATGGCACGGTAATAGCTAAATAAGTGCAAAAGCGGTGGTGTGGTTGGAAATTTCTTGGAAATTGCTGTGAAAATAAATGTTTCGAGCATGGGGGAACAGCGAGAAAGAAGGAATCTCATACCTACCAACCACCACCTGCGTAGAGGCCTTCGCGTGTTCTCTATTTACGCGGAAGTAAGCACCTATACAATGAGCCTAGCAGCCGTAGATAGATAGCGTTGATAACAAGACTAAAGTGAGGAGTAAAATCTTGATGGTCTGTAAACAGCGCCTATATTATTCCACTTTCATCTAACCAACGAAAAATAAGCAATTTATTTTTTGTGTGTTTAAAAAGAAAATGTGTTCTCGCTTCACATGTTCCTGATTATGGGCCGCAAAACGGACGGCGAAAAATAGGAAGGTGAGAGAGGAAAAGAGAGATTTATAAAGTGAAAAGGAGAGATACAGAGAGGAAACTGGAACTGGTTGAGGGATGTACTGTAAACTTCATTTCTCGCTAATCTGTTCCTCTGTTTCTTTTTTTGGGGAAAGTTGGCAGACGCAACGAAACTAACAAACGCTAACAAAAGTTCCAATCATGCATGTGCCGAATGCGCGCTCGCAAAAATACAAAACGCAACTCTCCGGATTAAAAGCCGCTTCAATTATGTTTTGTGGGAATTAATAAGAACGGAATGGGTATATTGGTTTCTAGACTGGAAACGTCCTACATTTTTTTTGCTGTTATTAGTATTGTTCCATCAAAACTGGAATACGAAACAATAATTTATTTCAATATATCCAGCATGCAAAATATGTACGAATTTATATTGATGCAAATATGTGCAATTTATTAACAAAATTCGGTATCACGAATATTAGAAACAAGGTTATTGCAGAAAAAAATACAAACTTCAAAAGTAAAGAAATATTTCAAAGGGTTGTTTGTAAGTCGAATTTGTTTGTAACTGGGAAAAGGGGAATTTTGAAAAATTTCAAAATATATTACTACACTAATAATAATAATGTTTATTGCATCAGTCGTACATGAAAAAAAAAAACAAAATAAATATATATAATTTTGAAAAAAAAGTCAAAGTTCTTGTAACAAATTACAGCTTTTATAATTTTGTTATATTGTTTCTTAACAAATATGCAATCTCCAGTAGATCACGATTCTATACTTTAGTTATTTCTTATAGTAGCGTCTTCGAAAAATATTTCCCGACCATCCATATTTTAACCACCCCGATTTTTTTAAAATTTGTCCCACATTCCGCTGAGATTGAGTTGTGAAAAGTATTGAGACATGTGAATAAAATAAATGCGAAATATAATTAGGAAACCGAATTTTGTCTACATTTATATTAAAAATTGTACATTAAATTTCTGTTTTTGAAATATACTTGTTTGTTTCATAATAAAATTTTGAACAAAATGTATATATTGAAGAAAAAAATACAGAGAATAGTATTAAGTTACTTTTTATTTCGCCATTTGACCAAAATTAAAATTTGGTAATATTATATATAATTAACATCTAAATAGTGGTTAACTTACTGTTATTCTACATAAACTTGTAGACCACTGGTGGTCTTTCAAGAATGAAACATTACTTTGAAGAGAAAGAAGTTGAATTATGCAATTTATAAAAAAGAGGAATGATATTAATTACTTATATATGCAGAGGGATTTAAATGAATCTGCTGTACGGTTTTATACCGTCCCACTCGCTGCCATTATTCATTACAAGGGTATTAATTATGTATAATTAAAATCTAGTCTAGTGCACGGCATTACGCATACACAAGCTGCACTCTCCGTTCGAGTGGGATTCCCAAGCGTCGAACCTCCGCTATGCTGGACTAGGCAAATATGGAAGAAGGAAATGGCAAAGATTTTCCGAGGATCAAAATCCGCTGTTGAATTGTCGGTGTCATATCTTTCCTTTCCACCCCACCAGTTCAGAAAACGGTTTAAAATGTTTACATATTCGGCCTTAGGAAAATTGGAGAGTCCTATTACGTTCCGTGCATTTGCAAACAGAACAAATATTTGCGACGTACACACATTAGATATCGTGGCATTGCTTACCGTGCAAACAATGTCCGGATTTAAAACGCACCGCTTTCAGAGAAGAAGGATGAGGATAAGAAGGAGCTGCAACAGCAGCAGCGAAGAAATGAAAGAAACAAGACGCGCGCTCTTGGAAAACAAGGAGCGAGTGAGAGAGAGTAGTCTGTGAAGAGATAGGAGGTTAGGGAACGAGAAATAAAGAGAGGAACAAAAAAAAGGAAGGAGCGAAGCGTGCTACAAACAAAAAAAGAAGCTATTCCTTTGGATGCGCAACAATGGCAAAGGGCGAGGAGTTAGTCAAAGATTCCTTCAACGTCCTTTATTTGCAGGCGACGCCTTTGCAGACTTTACACACACACACACACATACTGAGTAGATAGACAATTGCGCGCGATTTAAAAGAGAAGCGACTCGTGTACCAAAAAATAGTAGTCGAGGAGAAAATCAATGACGTAAACCCGAATTTAAAGCGGCTCAATGCAATTCTGTTTCGGATCCTTTCTCTTCTCCACCATCCTCCATCACCATCCCCTGTATCTCTCAATCGAGCTCCTCTCCTTTTACGATATTCTGCTTTTGCAATCTCCTTTCCCTTTCGTTCCAATAACAGTTTCAGTCTTTGCATGCCGTTCGATTTTAATTAAGTTCAATTTATTATACTCTTCGAAATATCTGATGGTCTTGTTTCCCAGAAATTCCATTTAATATTTATTTTCTAACAGCATGGGATTATTAACACAAATTGATGTTTCAGAATTAAATTACATTTATATTACTTAAAGATTAAAAAAAATAATATGTTTTAGACAAATAGACAAAAAAAGCTAAAATTTAAATATAAAGAATATAGTAATTCTTCAAGCAACTTATTGTGTGCATTCCAAATAAAATCAAGAAGTAATTTAGTTAAATATCAGAGGATATATTGTAAGGATTAAAACAAGGGTCAACAACATTGTTTGAAGAAAATAATCTATTTGTAAGATTATATCTGTTATTAGTGTAATTATAGATAGAACCAATGATACTTTAATAACGAAAATTGCCGCGATTTCTTTTTCAAAGAGCCGCACGCGGTTCTTCGGTCTATATCCCTATAATAGAATGGATTCACAATTGTGTCACTAAAGGATAATTGGCTTTTACATTATTAAATATTTATTTCATGACATTTAGATTTGTTTCAGTAGGTCAATGTACATGCAATAAAAATAGTAATAGAAATGCGTCATTAAAACTGGATAAAAACTGCTTCATGTAACTTTTGGTTGAGGAAATTTATTAAACGGATTCCATATAGGTTTCGTTCTGAAATATAAATAAAACATATGATGAATCTGCAGCAATATAAAATTTTATTCGACAAAAACTTTATCTTCATTGTCCGACAAAAAAAAATCGTATACTATTGGATACAATACAATCTAGCTATAAATTTCATCGATTGACATATTTCATTTTAACTGTTGTATAGGTCGAATTATACTTTATATTTATTTCACGTTATTTCTTATATTTCGTATTTTATATTGAAAAAATAGTAACTTATCTTGAACTGAAAAAATAATTCAGATTTAATATTTTTCAGATATTCAATCATTATGTTTATTGATATAAATCTCTCGGCTTTTTTTAACACCCTTTCGGTACTTATCGGGCACACACTTTTTTTGTGTTGGTGGAAATATTTCAACTTAAAATGGATATAATTAGAGCATAGAATTGTTCTTGTTTTTAGTGACTGTCTACTTTTTACTTAATAATCCTTTTTTTATAAGTTAATGTACAAGAAAGCTATTACATTTCTAATGCCGGATAATTATATTTAAGGTACTTTCAGAATGAATATGTATAAAAAAAGTGGTTATTTCATTTCATCAATAAATTAGATGATTTTATTAATATATCATTTACACTAATACATTCGTTAATACTATTCAAATAGGTCCATGTTTTGTTCGTCTCTTTAAAAATTTCATTAACTTTTGAAAGATTTTTTTAATAGCTAATAAAAAACATGTCAAATCTAGCTTTAAATAATATATTTTAGCGTATTTTCTACAAAAATTTTCAATTATTAATTATGTAACTCTACTTAGAAATATATTAATTAATGCGTACTTAATAATCTATTAATCATATGTTTATTAAAGTACGTTGTTTGAAAATAAATATTTTTTTTTATGCATTATTCAAAAATTCACTTTGAAGGTATTCATTTTGTATGCGATTTCTCAGCATTCGCCAATAAATACATCATTGGACGGACAAGTCTATTAGTACATGTCTATATTTGTCGAATTATGTCGAGGCTGAATAAATTACTACCCATTTCACTGAACACTCGTTCCATTGTGTAGCATGACAATTCTCCTTAAAAAAAAATAACATACTTTTTCCATTACTACAATCAACTTCTTAACAATTACAATGTAAAGAAAAAATGGTTGGTAATTAATGATTTTTAAATTTATTTATTTAAACTCAACATTTGATATTGATTTGATATAATTGATTTAAAAATAATTATTTTTACTTGTTTTTGTACAGGTCAGTAATACCTCTCATAGTCCGGATTCTAACATCAGATAGAATCAGATTTACAAAATAAAATTCTGAAATTACAGTACACAACTTTATTTGTTATACATAATTTATCGGCTTTTTTTTATTTGTTCAGTTTAAATTCCTCGATTAGTCCGGTTTCAAAAAGTATTGTTGTATAGTTTTGCGAATAAAATGTATATTTTATTTTATTCTTTGTGATTTTTTTTTGTATAATGTAAGAGCGGCTAAAATAAGCAAATTAAATAATTTTAGTGTGAAATTTAATGCTTTACTAAACATTTTGGTTGTTTTCATAAGAATCTATTTAATTCGTACTTTTCATTTTTTATAGAATATTTCATGAAAGAATATTTGGGTTTAAGAAACAAAGCCTCTATGATTCAAAGTTGACTTAATTATACTTATTTTGTTTAGAAATATCTTAAACAAATTTTGTAGAAAGTTATTAAAAGCTGTATTAATTTTAATTAATTACATATTTAAAGAATTTATTAATTATTTGAGTATACATTTAATCCAATTTCATGAACAGTTACGTAACAGTTAAGTAATAATATGAAAATAAAGTGTTTTGATTATAAGTTTAAGTTATAATCAAATCACGTGTGTATAAATAATGCAATCGCGTTGACTTGACTTTCTTGTTTGTCGTGGACTTTCATTTCGTTGACATAGTCCGATTCTACGAATCCCGAAAAAACCAAATTGATTGGGTATGTTGAAAGTAAACCGAGTCGTCGACTATCACTTGCAATTTCAATATCGGCCCGCCCGAATCAATATTTGGACGCACCCTTACGTCAATTTCCACTTACCGGTAAATTGAAAACAGCCACCGCTCTCGGATCATCTCTCCGCACGAGGGGTGTCGGAGAGACATTTTTTCGCAGAAAACCATCCCAGACGGATCCGAATGAAAAAATAAAATAACGTTATTCCACTCATTTCGGTCGACGACGTCGTGAAATTCACTTGAGATTCAGAAATTAGTTTCGATGTAGCGAGCGGATTTGATTGTGTCTTATTAGTAATATTAGCTAATATTAGAGACGATTTCCTTTAAGTACATAACGTCGTTATTGTTGTTTGCCATATTTTGCATATTCAGGATTCATACATATATCATTACAGTTATGTTACATGTCACTGTCCAACTAATATCTCGTGTCGCCTCACCTGACAAATAATCCATGACAAGTAAACTCCGAGCAAACAAAATAATTAATAAGTTTGCTGTTGATTACAATTTTGATTGGATTACCAAGCAACGTTAATTAACAGTAATTATAATAACCCAATAGTAGGGTTTATACAAAATAGACTTTTGAGAAATACCGGTATAAATTCCGGTTTTTGGTTAAACAAATATATCATTAAAACAATGGAGCAAATGGTCTTTTATAACAGTTCATTATACTATAATATTAATATTTTTAATATATTAAATTAAATTACATATTAAAACTAAATATTTCAAAAAAATAATAACTACTAGGGCAGAAAGGCCTATGGTCAATAGCACTTTGTATCAGTTAACTTTTTTGAAATTATATATATTTATTTTGTTCTTTTTAATTCTGTATACGTTTTTTGTACGACTGATGCAATAAACATTATTATTATTAATAAGTACCATTAAACTACAAAAAATATAAATTTTTATAAAATTATTTTGTAATAAGTTAGAAATGATTATTGTTGATTAATGGTTAACCCAGTTTATTTGAGAATTTTTAATTAATTATGCGGTAAAAATAATAAGTAGTAAAGTTTGAAATCTGTAGCAAATAAAGTAGTTTTTAGTATTTTTTTAATTATTTATTAATGAAACAATTCAATACTAAAGCAACTATACAAAATCAGCGTACATTTTCACTTACGTAAATTATATTTTATTCGTATGTCAAAGGGTTACTTAAAATACTGATAATTGGATCTTTAATATCTTTAGATTTGTAATTGTTTTTTAAATATGTTATAATATTTTAAGTGAAAATATGGACGTTTTCAATTATATAAATTAATGTTTTATTACGTTAAATTCAGATTTTTAGATTGAGGTTTTCAAATATACAATTTTATTTGAAAAAAAAAACCGGTTTTCGATTACAATTTTATTTGAAAAAACCGGTTTTCGAATATTACAAATTTATTCGAAAAACCGGTTTTAAATTGCCTATATTTTACGAAAACTTTTTTATCTCAAAATGTATGAAATATTCTTTAGTTTCGTGTTTTGAATGTTTAATCTCATTTTTTTTATTTTCTTTTATTTAAATTCCATAAAATTAATTTACTTCTTATAAGTTATAACTAGTTTTTATTGTTATAAAATATTCAAATATTTTGATTAGAACAAATGTACAAAATTTGTATTACAATTTTAATTGGATTACCTAAACATGAGCATCACTAACTTTAATTATATATTAAACCAATATTTTATAAACAAGTTTTAATAAGTAAAAAAAAAACTATAAAGAACTCCTCAATCTCATGTATATTAGATTTTTTATGGCATATAATATGCGGCTTCGGTTTGTTTAACTCTCGAGTGGTAAAATCAATATGCAATTTTCTAGTGGCGGGAAAAAAATTGCCAATTTAAAAATTGATGAATTATTATGTGTTTGTGCGGAAGTGCACATATATGTTGTTTATTTTTTACTCCCTTTCTCTCTTTCTCCTCGCCTATTTATACAGCATTCTGCACTTTTTCTCTCTTCGCGTGCGGATAGTTTCCACAGGATGCGGATTAAAAATTGGATTATGTTTTCATTATTTTATCGTGCCCATTTTTTTACGTGTGATCGTTTTTACGGCAATATATGTATTTTGTGCAGAGCCCAAAGTCCATTTCTTTTAATTTGCTTTTGCAAATGGATTGCCCGAAACGGTTGATGGTTCCAATTTTTCGTGTACCTGTTTCGCTGCGAACTTTTGCCTTTAGTTTTGTTTATCCGCGTGTTAGTCTTCTATTCGCTTCGGTATTCATGTAATAATTAATTAACTTTTCAGAAGTAGTTCTTTGTTTGATATTTATATAAGGGAATACAACGTAATTGCATTTTTTTCTCTCGCGCGGCGTTTTCATAATCAACGCAGTTGACAGTAATTAAGTCAAACTTTCATAGTTTATTTATATTTCTTTTAACTAGCACACAATTCTCTAATTTACATTATTTTCTCATATACTTATGTTTGACCAAATTATATTTTGGAATTGATTTACTTAAATGAAGTGAATGTTATATCAATTTTATTCCAATATTGAACTAAGCAATTTATAATTTTCTTAATAAATTACGATTCAATTAATTTAATTCGAATAAATTTCGAAGAAGCGTATAGTAATTACAAATTACTAAATTATAAAATAAATCTTTTACGCTATACTCATGATCTGTAATAAAATTTTGATTAAAAATTATTCTTATATATCTGGAATGCATAGTGACTGTATAGTTCACGGTATTTCGAAAGCGGGTGTGAACTTATCTACTCAAAATGTCAAGTGGAGTTGTTTGCTTTTAGGAAAGGTTCCCTCAGTTATGCAAAATAGTTAATCGACATTTTATTATTAAATATACTTCGCAAAGTGTTTTTTTCCAATACACCCGAACTGTTTGAAACTGGAGACTAATCAAAGAACTAAATAAGATAGAAATAAACCGCACAAAAAGTGATTTTATAAAGGAGACAAAAAAAATATGCATGTATAAAAAAATGTACTAGTTTTAAAATTTAGTTTCTTTGATTTTTTTTTAAACTGGACTATAGTGAAGTCTGACTGCGAGTTATTGATGTCCATATTACGCGTTAGTGATAAAGTAACTTTTGAAGTAGTAAAATATAAAATTATTTTTAATTATTGAAATATCAACACTTTTATGTAAATGTAATTTTTATTAGTAAATTATTAATTCGTATTATTTTTAAATTTGTCTTGAAATTTATGATATTATTTCGAAGAAAAAGTTTTCTAGTACATTTTTCCATAAATTTTAAGTTAGATACTGTTTGGGTATTTATCAAATGTATTATATAACGAAAAAAAATCAATTATTTTACCAATCCTTCGCGAAGGTATCAATAAAACTAAGCTATACTTGAAAAACACTGGGCTATATATTTTTTATTCTTACTATATAATGTTGACAGGCATTGTCTGAAGGTTGGTACTTCCTAAAAATCATATAAATTTGTCGATAGAGGCGCCATCTATAGTCATCATACGAACTTATTTAGTGAGGCTTGGTTTTGTGACAAAATTTTATAATGTATTTTTTATACAAGATTTAAAATACATATTGGAACAGATTTTAGAATAATACAAATTTTAGAAATAAAAAAATATTAATATTGCGGCTACCACAGGAATGTTTCTATTTTTTGACAGTTATTACATATTTAGTACGTTGATGAGTTTAGAAGATCAACGCACTAAGTGTAGAAGATGCATTCAAACTTTTGAACTTGTTGGTTCGTTAATGGTATCATTTGGTGTGGATGCGAATCGCTGAAAAAGCAATTGAAATAACTACGAGTATCGAGTTGAACTAATCTTAACAAACTAGCGAACATTACACGGGATATAAGGTCATATATATTTTTTCCCCGTCTCCAACTCATTTCCTAGTCGTTCGTCTGGGCAATTTAGCGGAGCACATCGAGACCATTAAAATGTGCAGTTACTAAGGCGAAGGAATTAATGGCATGTGTCGCGGGCCACGCCAAACAATCGACAAAATAAGAGAAATGAAAAATAAAAGCACAAGCAGAAAGAATTAAGCGCAGCAGAAGAAAACAAAAAAGATAAACGAAGAGAGAGGAAAGTGAAACAAAACGAGAGAAAAAGAGAGGACAGAACAACACGGTCAGGACATCCTTCCTTTTCATGGCGGTTCCATCTGTCCAGATATATATATACCAAAAAATAAAGAGAGAGTATATTCATGCAGATATTTTTTTCCCCTTGCGAACGGCAGCTTCCCTCGGGCCATCGGCTAAATTACTTCCAACGCGACACTGGAACAATAATATAAAAAAACAAACATCATATATAATAATTACGAAAGGTACGAGGACGAAAAGAAAATGTGAGTATGGTGGAGGAAAAAACGACACGCTGCATGCGTCGTCCTTGTTAAACATGTTTGCTTTAATAATTCTGTTTAATTATAATTTTCCGAGGAGCCTGTTTACATTTCATATCGAATTAAAATGTACAAAATGATCACAATTTATTATTTAT
>NW_017099578.1:169946-185789 GCF_001412225.1 Nicrophorus vespilloides
TTTTTTTTTGTTTGCCTTTTCCTAGTAAATTTATCGATAGTAAAATTGAATTCGTTTAACGTTTATTTTAACTGCGCATAAAAACATCGGAAAATTGAATTAAATTTAATCAACAAACAAGTTACTCTGGATTGTTTTTAATATATTTTTGCTATTACTAGTTCTTGTATTAGGAATAAATTTGTGAATTATTTCATAAAATTGAGAATAAATAGCGAAAATTCAGCCATTAATAACTAACGAGAATAATAAACATTAATTGTAATGTGTAACTTTTAATGCTTCTCTAACTTTATATTTATTTTTAGTTGGTATGAGTGTTTTACCAGTTCCTGGCTATGACACATGGTGACAGCTGTCATTACTTGACCTATAGTAGTAAATTTTATATTTTTTTTTTGTTAAAATTATTTCTTGATTTTGTCATGTATGTACAATTATATTATTTTTATGATATAACTTTTTAATTTGGAAAACGTGATTTGTGAGTTGAAACAGTGTTGGTTTTGTTCTACTTAAGAGAATATTGCATTGAAATATATTTCGAACTTTATAGCAACCTCAAAGCCTCGAGTCTAATTAGAACAAATTAATCTCGTCATATACGGAGTTTTGGTTCCATTATGTACCTCCTTTATACAGCAAACATTCCAACGACAAATAGCATGAAAACGGCAACATTTGCTGACTGTACTGTGCTGTAATAATAGCAACGGATGAAAATCCAATAAGGGAATTCGCAGAATCTCCAAGAAGAGCTGAATTTGCTTGATTATTGTGCAATCAGAGTCAACCAAACAAAATCTGTAAATTTTATTTTTTTTACTATGAAATGTAATTTTGGTTTATATACTTTATACGTACATTTGGACTGTACAAAATTAGACACATTATCATACTCCACGATATTCCCCTAACTATGAGTTGTAATTCTCAAATCACTGACAATACACGTATATTTAGCAAAGAATACAAAAATTAAAATTTTCTATTTTTAAAGGAGTAAATAATTTCCATTGCGACTGTCTCTTGTTCTAAACTTATTCCAAGTAGGAATTATCTTTGTCAATATTTTGAAACATTACTGTCAACGTTTTTCTAAAGTACAGTAAGACCCCGATTAACGCTGCTCCGGTTAACGCTGTTTCAGTATTACATGGTAGGAATGGAATGATATTTCCATGGAGTTTCGTGGCTCCTTTAAGTACTAACGCATGTTTCCTATATACCAGATGATTTACGATCGGTCATCAACGTTATTTTTTACGTGATACTGTTACCTTGTTTAACGCTGTTTCGTTTAGTGTTAGCACTTATTGGAACGTATAGCCACGTATCGGTTAGCTCTGAGAACGAATCTTCGATATAACGAAGTCCACAATTTGAATAACAGTTAACAATAATAATATTTCTAAAACTTTTTCAGAAAAAAACTACACTTAGATACGTAACTATTTTTTTTGATGAAACGTTTAATATTAAATTTTAAAATGTTACTTCAGTTTGTATGTAAGTTATCGTTTATTTAATAAAGCTTTTCATTTTATTAATGTTTCCCCATTATTGACATAGTATTTCTTTAACTCTGAAAACGGCGTAAAATGCATTTAGTTAATCAAGGTATGATTGTAATATAACCAAATTAATAAAACATACTGAAAATTATAGAATTCTCTTAGATTCTTCGTTTTCATAACTTACATGCAATTTATAACACGATTACTATATTTTTTAGAAAAATGAATAGAACAATTGGATTAAATATTTGTAATGTATAATAACAGTCGGGGCATTGATGTAACGAAACGTTGTTGGTCATTATCATAAGGATTGAGGTAAAATCAATTAGTGGAAGATGAAATTGCAGCGACAAAATGCGGCGTTGTAAATGGACGAGCAGCAAAAGCACTTTGCCCTGTTGCATACATCGCATAATTAGTATACGTAATACATCTGTATTTGGGAGGGGTGGCAGAATGCTTTCGGTCGGTGGTCTCGCCGGGCGCGTGCATAATTTATGCCTCGGTTATGCATTTTCGTAACGCGCCTCTCTTGCATCACCCAAACCCACCCCAATCCATTTCGTACTCCTCCTACCCCCATTGCGATCATTAAATCATCAAATGGATTCAAAACGCAATTTATACTCCTCTCTCTCATATATACATTTTTTTTTAATTCTATTCGATTTGTCCTCTTTCGCGTTTTTCCCCATTTTATTTTCATTATTTGGCATACGCACAAATATGTTTTGGCCGAAAACAGCGCTCCGATGTACGAATTAATTTATCTGCGGGTCGAATGCATATGCATTTTGCGGCTTTCATTTCATCCAAACCTTGTATAATTCACACACATGCACACGCTACTACGGATGTCATTTTTTTGGCGTGCAGTTGTTGTTATTTTGGGGTAGATGGCACCAACGACCGTTTTACCACCCCTCAACCCACCCACATTCGCGTATATACAGATATATCCATCCCTGCAATTTGCATGCCAACTCGTCGCAAATTGTAACATGTAAATATTTATTCCGCATATGGTTTTTAGCATGCATACACACTTTTTTTTTGTTAGTTGCGGAATTACAGTTTTCAAATTATACTTAATCAATATGCAGCGCCTTTTAGCGCCGGCCGAAATTGAATTGCATTCACTTTATCCTTTTCAACGAGTTCCTACTTTTTTTTGTTTGTTCTCTATTACACAGGGCATTAATTTGCACTTTGCATTAAACGCACTTTTATTCGCGCAATTTTCTACACATTATTAACAAAATGATTGTGTATTTCATAAACATATATTATTTGAGCGTTCGCGTTTATTTACTCAAAACACAAATATTTAATGACATTGCAACTGTTCCATATTGTTTTGTTGTTATATTTTCTTTTATACTTTATAAATTCAACTCAAATTGCAAATACTTTTACTACGAATTTAACTAGATTTAAAAAAATATATAAAGATTCATTAAACTGATTCCTCTTGCTTCACAATGATTTAATTATAGACAATGACATGACTTTATTCATATAAATAGCAGAGATCAAAGATGAATAATTTAAACTGATTTTGACCAGATTTAAGCTTCCAGAAGAAAACATAGCTATTCTAATATGGAATTATACAAATATTGGAATTTCTACTTACGTCATGTTGACCCAATTTGTTGACCATTTTTACATAGTAATAAAAAAATTGTTCCCGGGAAATTTGAATTTACAAAATGTCGGCAATTACAGTCTGATCTTAACGCATAATTTTATTCACAATTATTTTGCCAATATTCCGGAATGTTTGAAATCGGACTAATTGTCTTGACGGATCATTTAGGTATAAAAACAAAATTTTGTGAACTATTATTTTTGGAATTTAGTTTTATTTTGCTCAATTAAAATTTAGTTTGTTTTGTGATTTTCAAAACGCACTATAATGATTCCGCATTGATCGAAGCGGCGAGGTTTTGCTGTAGTATTGTTGTATTATTTCTTAACTCTAGACTGTACAACTTCAGGGTTTTAGTGCTTTTAAATTGATTTACAACAACAACAACAGCAGCAAAAATGTTGAGGCCATAAGTTACCATAGCGCGTGATGTGAATGTACTCTCACGGTTATTGATGATATTATTGGATAGTGAACGGTGGGCGATGACACGGACGGAAATTTATGAAATATTATTTTATAATTTCGACGCTATAAAATTAATTGACTAAATTATGTTAGCATTAATTTAGTGGACATTTAATGCTGCCACTCTATTATTAATAATTAATGCGAACCCGCGAAATATTATATATTTATGGTGACTGCAAATTAACCATACAATTTAATATACAATTATATTAAAAAAATAGTGTATATATTGATTTTATAATAATACAGCAGATATTAATATCATATTAATATTCAATTATTAATCTATATTTTTATCACTAATTTGTAATTAGACTTTAGCTACACCATTAATTTGTAATTAGATTCTGATTCAATTATGATTATTGATAAATAAGTAAATCACATTTTTTTTAAAGAAAAAAGCCAACTTAAATAGAGGTAAAAGTTAATGAAAAAAATGTACTAATCATAATTCTTCTATATAATTACACTATTTTCACGTTTATATTAAATACTATTGAAAATCTTTAAAAAAAAAAAATACAAGAAGTATTTGACTTTATTACTAAAATTTTGATCTTCTATAAAATTGTTGAAAATTTTGTATTTATATTGTTTCACTAAACATTATTGCCTTTCTTCCTTTAAAACACATTTAGGACCTTTACGTTTTTCACTAATTTCTGTGCATGTTTATTATTATACATTATTAATGAATACAATTAAGATTCTGTCGTTGGTTAAATATTATTTTTATAAATCTAATACATCGCATTTTCTAGACTTTATCAGAAACTTTGAATTGGCTGAACGTCGAGATGTAATTATTTTCGGTGTTACAAGCACTAATGGCGAGTGTAATGACACAAAAGCAATGGGATCAACAGCGGGATTAAGGATCACACTTGAAAAACTTCGTTCAAATAATCTATATAAATCGTTTTATGTTGGTCTCCTTCCTACCCGGTTTAATCTCGCGGTTCCTTCAAAATTACTTTTTCTTCTTCCCACATTCAATTTTACTGTGCCATTAGTTTTCACGTTTTTCTCAGCACCCGCAGCAGCTCATAATGAGTTATCTATAATGTAAAGCGGGATTTTTAAATCGCCGCGATTACAATACTATTTTTATGGTACATACTTTGTATTATTTTTGAAAAATTTGAATTAATTTCCAGTTAACTATTGAAAGAAAATCAAGCGCTGATTTTTGTAACTACATAATTTATATACATAATATAACAATTTGATACAAAAGGTTCGAATGTGAACAAGACCAGTTAGTATTATTGCGAATTACACGTTTCGTGTGTCAGAATTAAATAATATGAAGTTACCGAATTAACAGGTAAAATGAGATTTTAATTCTTCACTGCTATGTGTATCACGTTATCAGATTACCAATAATTAAATTACGATCGTTTTAACTTAAAATCAACCAAAAAAAGTTAAACTTTTAAATGCTTAAAATCAACTAAAAGAAGTTGAACTCTCCGTGCGTTTAAAATGCCAAACGTGAGAAGCCAATAACAATCAAGTAAAAATTTTGAGAAAAGTTTCAAGAGAACTAATTAAGAAAAAGTTTCGACGGATACGAATTTGCAAAAAAAAATATAGGGAAACGAGGACGGAAAGAAAAATTAGCTGTTCGATGTTACTTCTTTTTTTTCGGCTGTTCGTTTGTCTGAGTGCGAACATTTTGGTCGTTCGAAGCATTCGATTAATTTGCGTTTAGCAAAGTTTACGGTTTTGTTTGTGGGCGGTGAAAGTTTTGATTGCGGTGTTACAGTTTGTGTATGTGTATATATGTATTCGTGTGTCCACTTTTGGCACGCGCTTTTGTGTCCTCCTCTTCCTCAGTGTTGTGCAAACAGGAGCGGATTCAACATATAGTTGAACGAACTTGTGCCAAGTTCATAATCCTATAGTTTTGAGTTATAATGGGAATCTATAGCTTTATTAAAGCTACAGTTTTAATTATATACAGTTTTATATTTTATAAATTATTATTTGTGATATTGGAATGTATATTTGAGAAATATTTTGTGAAATATTATATTTTAGCAATAATAATATTAGTAAGATTACGTTTTGTAATACATACACAAATTACCGTAAATAAATGACGTCTCTTTATTTGAAGAAACATACTGGACGTTTTTACTAAACGATACACTTTGTCGTGGTTTCATGAATATCTCTAGATCTGACTTGAACAAAATTAATTAATTCCAATTTTACTTTTTTCATTTATATAATTGTACGTTTGTACGGATATTTTTATGATTATTAACTCCAGATTATTTTACCAGAAATTATATATTGAACTATGAATGTATCAATGTATCATTGTAAATGAATGTACGTTAAGTGGGTACTGACGTCATATATACGATTAAACTTCTGTGAAGAAAAGTTTACTATTTAGTACTTAAATTTAATAAAAATATCTAAACATTGTAGGAAATTTAAACACAAAATTAAATATTCTTGAAATAATAATTATGAAATTATCGTCGCAATTTATAAATGTATTAAGAACTTAATTTCTGTCCATTTATGAATGGATTTTGATACTTTCTTTAAGTAGTAAGTATGAAAATATTTATTGTTTACCGAATAAAGATTTACAATAAAAAATAAGTAATTATAAATTGTTGATTTTATTTTTATTTATAAATTTGACCTGAATTTGTATCACGATAAAAGTTCAACAAATAACGTTAAAATCGAATTAAACGTCAGACCACGGTGAGTTTAATTAAAAGCACTGAATTGTAGCTGTTATTGGAGAAGTGCAAGAATAGCATTTTCCAATACTTATCTAATGGATCCGGCGGATTGTCTGCACTGACCACCATTAAATTAAATCGAGAAATCTGCCGGATACTGCAACTACTACATCGAGGATTTTGCTAACGAAGTCGATCGAAACAAGGGCTTATATATGTTATGTTGCACAAGGGACAAATACAATAAGGAATCAATGTAATCAATGAACGTGGATTACAGCAGCGCGGAAACGAATTAAAAAGCTTACAGTAAATTAAACTATATTTTTTTCTTTATTTTCTTTCATATCTATAGTTTTTCATAACATAGTTTCATGGTGATGTATTTTGTATGAATTGTCAATATTCAATATTCTTTATATAAATGTTCATTATTAATATTTGCTAAATATGTTACGTTTTATAGGAGACAACTATACCAAGGAATCTGAATGACTACTTTATTAACATTATTCAATAAGTAAGGATTTTTCTGATATATTCATTCTAATATATTAATAATGTTTTGGAACTACGCGAACTTGATATGTATTTTCATGTAATATGAGAGATAAAACGTATTTAACATTGTAATGTTAATAAATAAGTTTGAAAATAAAGGTTACGGAATAATTAGTTGTATCATGAAAATGTCTGGCAAGGTGTCATAAGTCGTAAGTTTCGTGATGTAAATATGAATTGTAATTGGTTTTGAGTGGTCTGGTCTCGTTTTGAAGCCAACCCTGCCTGTGTGTGTATAGAAATTTCGAAAGTTTTGATGTAAGACAAGGTGTCCTCAAACACCGGAAAACTTTTAACTGAATTCCTGCCTGCAAGGAGTAGGTGGTGGAAGAGAAAGGACGCGGAGGGTCGTAGTCCTGAGAATTGCTCAGACACTCTGCTCCTTACCCTCACCATTATAATAAAGCAGTTTAAAGAGGAACTATTTTAAGTATTGCGGAGGCGGCTGCGACGTCGTCTCTTCCTCGTCCTCATCCTCAACGACGTCGGCGACGGAAATGAATCCGAAGGGTCACTTGAACCTGGGGGGCGGTTAAGGTCGCGACTTTTTACGTGTTAGGCCTACGGTAGAAGCTACTAACCATCTGGATAATGTTAGCCCTGCTGACCTCGTGAGTATTTGTTTCACATGACACTTTCCCAAGCACACGACGTCTCTATTGATCCGTCGGCGTCGCGTCGAGCAGCTGAGCGTCGGTTTTGGCATCCATGCGCCTCACACACACACATATTCGTATACGTACACGTTCACATTTACAAAAGTAAACGCGCGCGTTTCTTCCGCCTCAGACGTAGTCATTGTTACGGAATATATCCTACAACAATAACACAACCACCTCTAAATGTGCATGCTCGTAAAGCCTCGCTAATATTAATATTTCGCTCTCGAGCCAACGAAGAGATTGCATCTGTAAAACAATAATTAACTTCTTCGGCAACACGAAACTTCCCGCAGTTGACTTTCATTTATTCCGCCATTAATTCGCTCCTATTTTCATCAAACTCGCATTCTTCTCCGCAACACAAACCAAACCACCCTCCTCACCGCCGTTGCCTCCCTACCTCGCACCGAAACCCATCTATCTCGCAGCTCGCCGAACTTTCACTTTAATAGTTAAACAGCTATTGATTATTGCCTGGATGTTTCGAAACTATCAATTTGCTAGTCAATTTGCAGTTTCCCTCGTTTACTAAACTATATATGAACATGCGAGGGGCGGATGCGACAAATTTAGTTTATTCAAGAATTCATATATAGACATACAAAGACAGCGTTCGCTTAACGTACATAATTTTTATATATATTCATGTTATTTATGGCTCTATATCAGAACTAACTTATAATTATCCGCAGAAACGTACAATAATATCAGTATGACCAATCGGACTGAGATCAGTTTTCTTCTAAAGTCAGTTTTACTCTAAATTTCAATGTGGTTTTTATTACATACTGTTTTTGCTGTCTGTTTAAAATGTACATTATCCCACGACAAAGTGTACTTTCTTATGAACATTGAGTACGGTTGTATGAACCATGAGACACATTTTTATAAAAAAATATTGTAAATAATATTACATTGTTCCACGACAATGTGTACGTTGTTATGAACATTGAGTACGATTATACGAACCATGAGAAACATTTTTGTTTATTATCTCTTTGAAACGACAGAAATCTAAGCAATGGAAATAATCGTTTTATTTGATGAGACGTGAACCATGAAATACTTGTATTTATGTTTGAATTCAGTATCCGATTTAACTGAGAAATTATATAAAGAGAGTTCAGAGTGTAACATGTACTTTACAACCCTGGTGGTTGATATTATTATTTCATTTTAAAATTTATTTTGTTCGAGATTACATATCTCACACAATAATTAACTTCTTGCGCAACATGAAACTTCCTGCGTACGACTTTTATTATAAAAATGATTTATTTACTTTTTCTTATATAGTTATTCATGTTTTATTAAAACTACATTTTTTATGACAGTATAACCATAGTTAACACAATTTATCTTGAAATTTCTTGTATATAGTGAATAGAAAATCTCTACATCTTATATGCATACATATCAAATTACAGGTTTATAATTGAAGTAAAACATATCTGTTATCATATAATAAATGTAATTCACACGTATATAAATATAATCTTTTAGAAAAACTAATTTCCATTATTATTTTACATAAATATAGCAAGATTTTAAAATATTTTTGAAATTATATTATCTTTAATAATCGAAATTTAAGTGATTTTATATGTGGTTTGGAAACATACTGAAAACGATGAGTTCGTGACTTTCTTCAATTTATCACCGCTTCTTGTTTGCTCAATGACATTGACATGGGATGTCATTGCGGTTTAAATTTATGAAGCTACAAGGTTGATCATCGTATATGTATGAAAGCTAGCTCTATCTATAATTTGATGTAGTCACCACCAAGAAATCGATGAAAACTTGAAAGACTTAATCAAACATCTTTTATATAAAAAAATTTCTGACATAGAGTAATTTAATTTCACTTCAATTAGTGACTAGTAGTCTTTGTCAACTTTAGACTAATTATATATAAAAATGAAAAACATTTACAATTTGATCAATCAATCAAATGATCGCACTATGCGAGTTATTGCTATGTTAAATATCAAATCAACTCAATTTATAGAGCGAAATCTTTGAAGAAATACATACACTAAATTGAACTAAACACTTGTGTTTTGACCCAATTAGATAAGAACCTATTTGTGAGGAGAGTCCTAGGGCGTTATAATTTTGGAAACTTGGGCTTAATCTCTGTTCATATTAAATCTCGCGCCACGACAAACCAGACCGTTAAGAAGCTTTAAATTGACCCATTTCCACTCCCAAGAAGTGATTACTTTAAACACTAATCTCTGTGATGAGGTTTGTGTAATTGCTTCCGCATTTCGAATAACCAATTCAAATCTGCGCATAGAAGTTTTTATTTTGAAATCCGAAAGGATGTTTGTACATTGCATTTTAATAATTGTTTAATGTTCCATTGTGCGCTTGTTCGCTCTTTCCAAACACCCGTTCAAATCTTGTTTTTCTTGCTAACAAAGTACCGAAGTAAATAGATGTCTCGGCGCACGGGTCAAATATTTACCAAAGATTACTTCCATAATGAAAAACAACTGCTGCTCTTCGATCTTCTGCTAGCTCCTTCCTCTTCTTCGTTATTTTTTTTTCGGTACGTCATTTTCCATCGACATTTCTCGTGCTAATCGAGTTTATGAATATGAAGGAGTAGCGTGTCGGTAAACGCGCCTCCATGGCGAGTTTATGAAACTTAATTACCGCGGGACGGAATTCTATTAAACTATTAAGGAAAGAATGCGGCTTGCGGAAGTATTTAGTTTCCGGAAACGCGGAACTATTCGGAACAAGACGGAGCCGCCGGGAAGAATCGATGTTTTTGGATTAATTAAGATCTGGGCTGGTTTAGGATGAGGATGGTTGAGGAGGCGGTGGTGGTGGGAGTAGGAGTAAGTGGAAGTAAGGACCAGCCGTCCTCTGTTTAAAGTTTCCTTTCTAAAATATGCGGTCGGGCGGTCGCTGATAAATGGCGGGGCCCGTATTTCCCTGGCAGAATTTGATCTTCTTAGGAAACAAGAAAGACTGGGGAAAAGTGCTAAAACGAATTGTGGCCATGTTTCATGGCAATTGATGCCTTCACCCTCGGCGTTTATAGCCCCCTTCGATAAAGCCACTGCATAGTGATAAGTGTACGTTCCTTTTCCGGTCGCGATTTCCTTCCTCATTCCAGGAAGGATTTAACTTTTGTTCGGGGGCGCGCGAAAAGGACGACCAAAAATAATAATATTATTATAGCTCCTCTCGCATATAGCCAACATAACAACGAAAGGAGGAAAAAGAAAATGTAAAGGAGAAACTTTCGATGCGTAATGAAAAAATATGGAAAAATATTAAGGGACGTATTATTCCAGGAGCAACAAGACCATGATGTATGGCTTTAATATCGCGAAAATCTTTGCCACTCCGCGGCACGAGAGCGACTCTCTGCAACTTCTTGCTTCATTTAACTTTAACCGTAACATTATATTCCTCTTACATGGGATGCCTGCATACTAGATTGAAAATTTTCGCGCTCCCCAAATTAATATTTAAAACTGGAACACTTTCTTGCTATTCCTGTCATTCTTTTTAACATTCTACCTTTTTTTATATATTTTTGCATAAACATTCTTTTATGATGCATAAAAAAACTTACACAATATAACTTTCTCTCCAACTTTATTGCTATATTCTTTATATATGAATTATTAATATATCATCGAAGTATATTGCAACCCCAAATCCTCTCTAATATTTCATGTTTTAGCTATTCAATCTTTTATAACATGATCTAAATTTATATTTTAGGAAATCATTGAAACCACAGAAATCGAAAAGCGAGTTTCTTTAAAATTTTATTTTCTGCCAAAATTACATACATTAAAATTATTTTTCATTAAAATCTGGAATTGTAAATCTTAAATAACTTAATCAAAATTAAGATAAGTAGAATGTAGTATAGTATAGTTTATTACTCTGTTCATGAGTCTTTAAATACTATTATTTATATGGAAAAGGTCAAAATATAAGTATGTTGATGATATTTATATTTTCAGAATAAACTGTAATACAACTACATATAGTAGAATCTGAATGTGGTATAGTTTATTGCTATTTTCAATATTATTCAAATTGTATTATTTTGTATTCAGAATGAGTAAATCAATACACGAGGTTCAACCAAGATGCAGATTTCTCTAACAATTATTTCTATGCAAATGCGGAATTTCAATTAATGTTGCCTTAATTGTTATTCACTCAACGCAAATTGTAATTACGTGAAGTAGAATCTGAATGCACTATATATTTTAGAGTTACTTTCAAATTTACTAATTTATAAACAAAAAGTTGATGATTTAGATTTATTACGGCAGTATTGGTTTACTTTCAAAATTATTTTTAATAATTCATTACTTTTTAATAGAAAATGTTATTCTATTTATTTAAAATATAGAAAATTTCAGCAAAAAAGGTAAATTCTATAATTTTGTTTTTTTTTCTTTCTACAATAATTTTTAGTTAATTACATAATATTTATAAATTTCTGACGTATAAAACAGTTTTAAAAATCCATTCTTTGCAATCATTTTCAACAGAAGGTCAAAAANNTCAGGCCTTCCTATTTGACTGCCATACGAGAGGAAAAGCATTTCTCTGAATAGGATTCAAGAGCCTTTGCGTTTTCCGCTCTGCACACCAGCTTTTAGTTTGAAATCACCAGATGGCATTGCGTTTAATAATAGAATTAAACGAACGTAGGTGACTTTATAGTTGTTCTGGGCCATACACTAATACTATTTTTTGATACTATACTTTTTGTGATTCATTGAGTAAGTGTGAACTTACATGTATTCAGTATTGATTCAAATAAAATCCTCATCCGCATGTTTATAAAAATAGAAACATCAAGTGTAATACCTAAAGGATGTTTTAAAGTTTTTTTTAAGATTTCAAGTATATTAAATGATTGGATTTTAACAAAAACAAGTCACCATTTCGTGAATATAGTTAATGTGTGTTAACTTTGATATCGTTTTTTTTTCAATCATTTTAAACATTACTATATCGTCTGCTGTATTATGTATATTAAAAGTTATATGAAAATGTAATATATGAAATTATTATTAACATGTGTATTATATTATAAAAATAAAATATATAAGGAAAAAACATGTTAAATTAAGTTGGATTTCGTTTTTTTTACCATTAAGTTCCCAGCAGTCTTATTATCACCTTATAATTAAACACGTTTACCTTGCCTTTCGAAGTGGGACCGTTGCATTCGGGTTTTATTGCAAAATCGATGGACTTGTTTTCGGATAGCGAACAGATCTCGTCTCGGCGGCGGACCTCCTGGGAAATCGAAGTCGAATGAATAAGGCCCAAGACGTCCGTCATCTACTGTATATATGTTGGCGTGGATGTATATAGTGTGTATGTGCAATAGCAAGTTTTCCGTTCCTTTTATTATCATTATTTCCCATGCGATAAATAAATTCGACGATGTTGTCTTAATTTTATATACATTTTATTTTATGTGAGAATCGTTTCCGCGTTTCGTTCGAGGCGGTTATATGAGGAGGACGTGGAAGTTTTATCCTGTCGACCGAGTCTGGATCTACTCTGTGCATCTGGATCAGAAGCAGAAGTAGGAATAGCGTTGGCGGCGGCGACTGCGGTGGAAGCAGAGCTTTGGAGGCGGCTGTAGCAGGAGAAGCACGTTTGCCGTCCCCGCTAATGAGTTTTCGATAACCCCGTCAGGCAAGCTGCCAATAGCGACCCCGCAGGACTATTGTCTGAACACAATAATTCCTCTTTACGGCAATTTAATGATTGCACAACACACACTCGAATCCAATCGACGTCACATTATCTGTTCCAATAAATACACGCTATTTGAACTGATATCGCATAAATATTAAATTAGGTGCCACTAAATCGTCATCCACGTCAGTTACGGATTTAATGAATTTCTACGTTGACCCCGGCCCATTATTTCCTGAAAAATTAATGCAATTTGAACGCACAATCGTAGCGTATCATCAACCCTTTCCCTTCCTTCCGTCCGTCAGTTGCGAGGGTCATCGAACACAAACACTCGACCTTATTCCCTTTGGAATTATTCCACGCACGTCTGTTGAATTACAAGAAAATTCCATGAAATTCTAAAATTACAAAGTATTCCTACCAATTGACTATGTAATATATAAATGTTAACTTATTACTATAGTAAATTATCTCTAATCTACTAGTCCTTCAGCCGTTTAAATTTAATCATATTATCTTTTAATGTGAGATCCTCTCTATGATTCATAAAATATACCACATTTTATAATATTAGTCTTTAGCACTTTTTTTCTCTTGTATTGAAAAATTGTCTATTATTAGTTATTGAAGTTAACACTGGTCGCTTAACAATATCAGTTTTTCCTAGATCAGGATCATTTCCGATAAAATATAGTTTTCAATGTTATTTCAGCACCTTATTGAAACTAGTTGATAATCATTTTTTTGAAGGAAATTTAATTTTGTTTTCACTGAAAAATCATTATCTTCTGACTTAAATAAATTTCTAACATTTTTTTCATCGACATTTTCCAAATCATCGTGGATGTTATTTTCTTCATCTAATACAATTTTTGACCATATTTTGCGCCAAATTTAAGCATTTCTTAGTGAATTCTTTCCTATCTATGTTTACTTTAAATGTTATTGGACAATTCTGGTCTTTATTATATTACAGTACTTAATTATTGGTAATTAATGTTATTAGTGAATATAAAATTACTATTAATAAACATTCATAGTAGAAAACATTGTGGAAATATATGAGGTTAATGGTTCTAAAGTAAGTGAGCATTATTGTATTTACTCTTGTAATATGACTGCAAAACTAATTAAATACAATTGTTGTGGTAATTGGCAGCTCAATATTGTTAACTAAATTGAAAACACTAGTTTAAATGTAATTCTGACATTGTAATTATACACTATTTAAACTAAAATGATTTATTTACATATTTATTTAAATTTAATACAAATTAATTAATTGCGATTTTAATATTATACAGCATTCACACTATGCGTAATAATATAAATATTAAGGCTACGTTGTCAGTATGTACGGATATGTGCGTATAGTGACAAACATTTATTTAAGTTGCTGTACTTGAGTAACTGTCAGTTTAGTGTCACTATCATAGGACTTTGTAATAATCAATGATAACGCAGACTAACTACACGTTAATACCCTAGATCCCATAGAGTACAATAGTTATTATGTAACATATCACGCATAGTGTGGATGCATCATCCATTATTCCCAATTATTTTGTAAAATGGGGTCACCAATAAAAAGTAAAATATCGAACGGAACTTGATTCACTTTAAGTATTAAAAATTTGAAATATTTAAGGATGAACGGCATAGTTTACTTTTCCTGTTTATCCTTAAATATTATAGGGAAAAGTTGGATTACGGGATTAATTAAGAAAAGTTTATATTTATTTGAAATCGCTAAGAGTTAAATATAATTGGACCATATGAACATATGCGATGATTTTTTCTGATATATAAAGAATATATTTAAAAAAAAATAGACGAAAGATATGCTTAGTTAACAAAAGTGCAATTTAAAATAAATAAAGATAGAGGTGCGTATTATATACGAATTTGCGCATGCGCATTGTACATAAATGCGTATTATAAATTCAAGATATTATTATATATACATATTGAATTAAATATAATTAATTTGAATTAAATTTAAATTAAAAGATACTTTAATGTGCCGTATCTTATTTTGAAACAAATTTACGCTTCAAGAAACAAAATGAATGAAAGATGAAGAAATAAAAAGCAGTCAACGTTTTACATGGAAAATGATCTAAATTCGCCAGCCACTAATGAAGGGAAGGTTCACATGTGATACATTTTAGTTAACCCACATACGGTGTAATTAATGAGAAGGTGCTGTGTGTATGTTTAACTTAATTTAGTAGTATGCATGTAGTTGCTATGGGTTTAATTAAATAAGTAAAATGGAGTACCTTGAATATAGATTTAGTACTATTTATCCACTCAGACGTGTATTAATGAAGCGTCATATAATGATCATTGTAATTTAATGTTATGTTTCAATTGCATATTTCTAATTCATGAATGAATTGATTTAAAGCTAAATATATTTTATTTTACCAGCATTAAAATATATAAATTAATTATAATAGTAATGAGATATTATATTAATATTTCATAAAGAAAAAAAAGTTAAACTAATTAATTATATTTCCTATTTATTTATTAAATAATTTAAAACTAAA
>NW_017099578.1:185804-214323 GCF_001412225.1 Nicrophorus vespilloides
CCTATTTATTTATTAAATAATTTCAAACTAAATATATTATATTTATATGCTATAAAACACATAAATTAATTACAATAATAATGAGATATTATTTTAATTTAAATAATTATCAACGAAGATTTTTTATATTTTATTTAATAAATTTATTGTTAAAAAATTTGACCAAATATATTAAAATTTTATATTATCATTATTAAATTAAATATAGTTTTAATTTCATTCTTTAAACATTTAATTATAAAATGTAACTTGTCTCGTTATTCCTAACGTAAATGAATTGGATTCTCGTTTTGGCAGAAGCCGCTGCAGTAAATTGATCATGGCCCTGGATGCATTTCCATGTATAAATATATCATGATCAGTGCAGGAATTTCATTTATAAATCTTTATGCGAATTGAAGATCAGCATATTTCCACAGCAGACCGGACGTCAAATGGATGTGCTTCTGGAGTTATGGCGTTGCTCCAAAGTAATTTTACCCGTAGGACACTAGTAAATTAAGGAACTTCGCCGGAGTGAAATTATGCCGCAAAGTTTTCATCTAACGATTATTTATTCGCTTTGACACAAGGTGACAGTTGCCATTTTGCGGCCTATAAATTTGTTTTTAATATAACTTATTTATAAGTTATTCAATACAAAATATTCTTGTATAATAGTGTTTTTTTTCAACTCTTTTTGAATCACGACCTTACATATTTGTTTGTAGTTGAGAAATTTCTTCACTTTGATAGCTGTCTTTTCGCGACCCATTAATTTAGTATTAATATAAATTATTCATAAAGTTTTTTTCAATACAAAATATTGTTCTATAACAGCGTTTCTCAACATTTTTGCCTCACTACTTTACATATTTGTTTGTACTGCGACTCAGTTCCTCGCTTCCATATTTACTCCATTTTGGGTAGGGACTTACTAATAAATTGAATTACAACTAAATTTAAGTGGTATAATGTTATAAATGTTGGGTTGATTTTAATTAATAAAGAGGTTAATTTGATAATTTTGTAGCATTTATACAAATTTACTAATTAAATTCTGTAAATACGGCAAGTTGGAACTAGCCTGAAAATGCATGTAGAACTTTGCTCGAGATTATCTTAAGCACCACAGACTTCTTAATATACGGCACCTTGTTCTCTCGGCGTGTGTTTCTTTTATTAAACGACTAATTACAATCAAAACTGAACTTGCGTTGTAACAAAGACGTTTTATTCGTTCAATATGAAAATTCTCTTCGTACAATTCCCCATTTAATATGTACATATTAAACGACTTACTAACCTCTGCTGATCTGGCAATATGAATGACAGTGAATCATTGACCATTACGAAACGGAACATTAATTATTTTCGTAAATGTATAAGATTTTAGTTATTTATATAATACATATTTGTTTTCGATGATTGATGATAATTTTGTGTGTATGTGGGGAGAGTGCCAGAAAAACTGGCCTTATGTTTTCCATTAAGATTACTAATAGTATCGACGTGACTGTGGTAGAAACGTGTAATTGAAAATGCTTTGCAACGTTGTCAATGTTGGCGAGGAATATGGGATGAAGATGTTGATGGAAATACCTAAAACTTATACTATAATAGTATGGCTTCGATCAGTCCGGATTCACTATAGTCCGGTTTAAAAATTTTAAAAGAAACTAAATTTTAATTTAAAAAAAAATCGTACACATATTTTGTTTTAAAATTATCGTATTTTATCTTTATGCAGTCTTATCGCATTTATTCATTTGTATTTTATTTACTTCCTCGAATAGTCCGGTTTCAGATAGTCCGGGATATTGGCTGAACTGATTACCCGTACTATACGAGGTATTGTTGTAATAGGGTTGTAAATGTAACGTTTTGGCTTTGTTTTTGCACTAAAAGTGTTAATTTATGTGACGTGCAAATCCGTATCAATTTTAATTAATCATTGCTTGCTCCTGTTGAGTATATATACATTGTGACAAATGGGGGAAGGCGCGCGCGCGTTTCCAAGAGGAAATATAGTAATTTAAAGTTAAGAACTTTCTCCATAATTGGCAGTGGAGAAAATAGGAGTGACTCTTGAGCAGACGCAGCAGCATCAGCTAACATTTCTCTGTCTCTCAATTCCAAGCAACCCCTCCTCATTTCTCCTCTCAGCACGTAAATTGAATTGAATATGATATTTTCTCGCATATTCATTTCGCAAACGGAACAAACAAAAAGTCAACTTTTTAATCTTGAAATTGCCGGCGCCCCCTTATTATTTAATCTATTCACGTTCTATTCGTTTATGCACGACGATCTCGGCAGTCTTCGCTCGTATTTCTTTCTTTCTCTCTTTTTTTTTGTGTGTAGTTGAAAACTTCTTTAACTTGAACACACTTGGCCGTTAATTATACGAACCACTTTTTTGTTACTTGACAAGTGGTAATTCTAATTGCTGTTGATACTGACTAATTGGCTGCACTTTTGCAGAAGCTTGGAATTATTACAATGATAATTCTCATTATAGAAAATTTAAAGCTTTTAAAAATTATTCTGATGCAACATCCCAGGATTGCAATTACTTAAAATACATATTTTAAACTCATTTTAACCACAAATAAAATTCTAGCTTATTGTTTTTATGATAAACCTTACGTTTTTCGAAATAAGATGCAAGTGTTTAACAAGAAAACATAAACTCAAAATACTTATAAGTCATCAAATTAAGGTATATTCACTTAGCATATACATTTTTTTTTTCATACAAATATTTGTATAAACGTACAATCATGTCAGTCGAATTATATTACAGCACGTTTGTACGAATAGTTACACATCTGTGCGCAAATAATTCATATTAAGAAATTGATTTTTTTTTTTCTGAAACTAGGTTTATTCAAAATCATGACGATATAACTGAAATAAAGTTTTAAATCAGTTTATGTGTGCAAATTATGGGAAATTCCTCATAAATAATGTTGGTAAAGTATATTTTCATGTAATAGTCGAGTACGTTCGTGCGAACTAACATACAAGTGATTACAAAAAAAAACACAAAATATGTTTATAAAAAGCAATCATTAGATAAACGTATATTCGTTTAGCGTACTTGTTTGTACACGTACTATGTCCGTTAACTGAACACTAATTTTGCTTATAATTATAGCAACAATTCAATATGTTGTTGTATACAATACAGGTGATTTGTTACTGTTAGTTATAAGTAAAACGCGAATGGCTTTCTAAACTTTATCGTGTTCTAAAATCACATTTTCAATACTTGCAATGTGAACGAACTGAAACTGTATTTTATCGAAGCGTGACTATATACACACCAATTGAATTAGATCGATCAATTATGCTTCTTATTTCGTTTAATTGAATCATTTAATTGAAGATATTTACATTGTACAATTAGGTTTTATAATTAACTTTTCTTAATAATTAACGAAATTCTTAATTATGAAATTTTGTTATTATATTAACAGACAATACTGACAATTATGTAACAATGGATATGTTACACAACTGATATCATTATTTGTTAAGCAAGTTATTTATAACTAACTGATTAATTCAATATGATTTTCATTATATTAGTTGTTTACGTTTAATATTATCTGATGACATGAACAGTTTTATCTTTTTACGTAATATGCAAGTCAATACTTCTGGGTTTACGAAGAGCGTTTATAAGTTTTCGGCAAAGGTTATTAAATAACAGAGGCCCAAGGTGGAATCCCTCAGGCAATGCTGACGCTACATCAATAGCTTCAGAAATGATCCAGTTTCACGAAGTTTTGCACACACTCTTCTCGCACACATACTCGCTGTAGGTGCAGGGAACTTCCTCTGTCAACCGTCGTTCGTGTTGGAAAGCGTGCAAATATGGATTTAGTATTATATAATTATATTTTCTTCCGTTTGTGCACATCGAAAATAGAAAAAAAACTAAAATCAAATTAAATTGCAGCAAATTTATGTACACTTTGACACAATATATTGAATACTCTATTGTGTTTCATTTTTCTTGCATTTTCTTTACATATTTATATAATCAACACGAACTTTCATTCAGAGCCTAATGTACCAACAATAGATACAACCGTTTTCCCCCTAATTTACGTTGCATGGTTCATATTTCCATTAAAGTCGACAATTTTATTTAATATAATATATCAATCTGTATATTTTATTTAAGTCATATTTTTTTAAGATTGACAATATTATCGAACTTGTATTTCTTTCTTAACGTTTTATACTCTTTGTATTATATTTTTAGTGATTATTGAATACATTTTTATCTATATTGATATTTTTTTTAATATGCAATAAAAACTTAGTTTTAGGGCGGAAAGACTGCGGTCAATAGCTAATATTATCACCACTTTAATCAGTTGACAAATGGATTTTTAGCTGTTTTTAACTAATTCAAATTTATTTTGTTAGTACAAATATAGGTTAGAAAATTATTAAGAGAAGAGCATATGTAGCAAATTTTAGATGTTGTGTTTTTCCTATCCTTAATTGTCAATTATCTCTTAATGTCATTGATTTTCTAATGTCCGAGACACATTTTTGTATGACATCAACTTTTCGTTTTAGGTTATGTTTTGAAATTATTTAAAATTATTTTAATTTTGAGAATCTTGTAGTTTCCCAGGAATCTTGTAGAATCCTGAGTTACGGTGCAACCACAGTATGTGTAGGGTTACCAATATTTTATAAGTACTCACCAGGATGATTACTAACAATAAAAAAACAAACAAATATTTCAGAATAATAAACAAACTGGTTTTAAGATTAAAGGCTAATACTTAATACATTTTTGATGAATGTATCCAGCAATACTGGAGACTGGATAAATGTCGCCAAAAATGACACATTTGGTAACCCTGATGTATGTGTGATTTTATACATATATATATTTATTAGCTGTACGAACTACTTTTTGTTGTCATGTAGTATGGTTAAAATGAAATTAAAGTGATAGCTGCTGTGTCTGCTCAATTGGGCACAAGTTGCGCGTTTGATTGGAAGAAATCGTTGGGGTATTAAGTACATCTTACATCTAATACTATTCTAATAATATCACTTAACACCTTAACACCTCCGAGCTGAGCGTTCCTCGCCAACTTCATGGTGTACATTGTTGCCATCTTTCACAAACAGTGCTGTTGGTACTTCTTATGATAGATTAGCCAAATTTAGGGCTTATAATAATAAATATTATGTTCAAATATAAAAAGCATATATATGTATCACTGACTTTAATTGGGCTTGTATAATAAGAAATGGTTGGTAATAAATGTGGGGTCTGAAATATGACTTTCTTTATATGTTTTGTGTGTGAAATTTGCTGAAAGAAATTCGTTCAATGATTCCCGACAACCTCTTCCTCCTTATATATTTTTTGGTCTAACTGTTTCATAATAGGCTTGCAGAATTTATGAGGCGCGTTCGCTCGTGGGTGGCGTGTGTGGTATTTCTTTTGATGTAGTATTAAAATATTTATTGGGAAATTTTTGATGGTCGTTTTATAGAGATGGTGGAGAAATGCTGGTGGCACCGTCGCAGTCGACAACGAAGACTATGACTTTCCCGCTCTGTGGGGGAACATTTTTAAGGTAGAAAGAGGACGTCGGAGGCGGAATAAAATAAATAAAGTATTTCGTATGGAATAATGCATTGTGTTCGGTGAAAACAGCGAGCAGCCGCCGCCCCCCAACGGGTAACAATTTCATATTTCCCGTGGGTCGAACGAACGTGTTCCATTTAATTGGGGGCGGTGGGTGTAATTGGGGTCCGGACTGTTATGTCGTCGCGTTTGATCTGATCCGTGTGTGCTGTTTGCATCATTGAGCTGATAATTATTACCGGCTAAATAGTGATCCATGCATTATTCAAAGTGCGAGGAATACATTAGACCCGTACGATACGATACGTACGTACGTCTTGCACGAAAACCGACACAAACCCACTCTGACCCATCTCCCTGGAGCCGCAATTCCGTCGTATCCATCGCCGCGGAAAATTAAAATCGCATTGAAACGAACCCCCTTAGCGCGCCACCCCGGACCCGTCTTTCAACCCCTCAAAATCTCTATGCATACATAAATATAATGATGAATGGGATTTAGAGGTTCGACAACACTGCATACGCATACAGTGTGTGTTTGATTTATATTGGACGAAGAAAGGCGTCGACCGGTCGCATGGTTATGATGGAACCAGGCCGAAGTGAAAAGGGTACTTCCACATCCTCCTCCTCTTCATCCTATCTCTCACCATCACCATCACCGTCCACAACCACACCTATCACACACACCGTAAACCACATCCGCATCAGACGAATCTTCCCTTAATCACGTCACAGATTAGGGTGTATACAAAAACCGGTTTTCAACTTGTCTACAAAACCGGTTTAGACCGGATTTTTTCATTTTCTTCTTTTTTTTAACTTTATACAAAATTTCAAAAATATCAAAATAAAATCTCTCAAAAAAAACTTAAAAACTTGTATATTATTATACAAAACTACAGCTAAATCAAATTTACTCCATAGAAAACCATACATATAAACGAATTACAGAGTCATTTATCTAAATGATTATAAAATATTAATTTATTTTTTATTTTTCTCAGAAAATATTAGATTTGCTTCATCATAAGCAAAGAAAACTTATCCTTTACTTGAGTTTATGCTGTCTCAAATAATTAAAATAATTAATTTATTTTTATATTGTAAGTCTAGGCTCAAAACCCGGGTTTTTAGTTGAAAAAAAACCGGTTTTAGAATTTTATAAATTTCTTAAAAAAAAGGTTTTCGAAAACAGGGATTTAAAAAGCGACAAACCCTATTACATATTAAAGCACTAACTCTTCGTTCTTTTATTGCCCGAAAAATTACGAAGGATGGAAACAAAAAAGAACATATAAAACTGAAATGAAATAAGTCGAGTAGAGAAAAAAAAATGTGTGAGAAAGAGAGATCGTTCAATTTTAGCCGTGGAAAATATTAAACCTAACTTTTTCCCTCATCTCTTCGCTTTAATTGCCTCCCGAAGTTTCCATTTAAGCACTTCAGCAGTACATTTATAATGGGGCGAGGGAAATAAAAAAAATTGTTTGTCCGGATTAGAGTGAATGAAACGGAATGAAAATCGAGTGGGTCGGTAGGTGTTCGGGCGGGCGACGACTTCACAATTAATCAACGCACCGACCTGAACTTTCTTTCCGCCGACCATTCATCTTATGTGATTTTTAAACTTCCACTGTTTATGTCTGTTTTTAATGATTTATTTTCTCTCTTTCAGGTAAGCCACGTTGATTACATATAATTACACACGACCTGCAACACAAAAATGCTGTCACTTATACGTAAGTCATTATTTATATATTTTTCAAAATTTAAAACAACATTTCCTACTATAAACTTGATTTAAATTAACTCAAAAGTACAGAAATTAGTCTAAACTGATTGAAATTATTTTTTTCGTTAAATCTCGTCTATAATACGCTTAATTTTTACTTTTAGAATTATAAAAATTCTGTATTTGAATTATCTTAAAAATACAAAAAATGGTTTAAATTGAAATTATTTTTTTAGAAAATTTCCATTAAAGCTCGTGTATAATACGCACAATGATTATTTATTTTCTTATATAAAAAATTCTCAGATTCTTTTTTAAGTTAGCTGAAAAGTAAATAAATCTAGTTTAAATTATTTTTTTAAATTAAATTACTGCTAAATCTCTTGTATAATACTTGTATTACTTTCATGTTAAACTGATCACACGCATTTTACATATGTAGTTAAAAAGTATAATTTAGTTTATTTTAAGTTAGGTACATAAATTATATTTACAAACATATAAATGTATAAATTTGTATCATTCATAATTAGTATAAACTAAATGAACTTCACAAAACTGTCATGTTTTATTACTGTTATATATTTTGTAGTTTTCATTATTATTCATGGACCCGTAAACATATCTGGCATTTGGGAAATAATAATTTAAACTGAACCGAGTTTAATCAACACAAAAAAAATATATAAAAATCACAACAGCAAAAATTTATAATAAACTCATAAAAATATGCTCCATTTAAGATTTTGTACGCGATATAAAAAGGATTGCGCGATGCAATTTCCTCTCGCTACAATATTTGTAAGCGCGCGTGTAGAGGGATTTACATTTTAGTAGTCGTAGCAGCATATTGGTAGCGACGTTTACTCTGATTTTGCATGTGCGATTTCACTGTGATATCATCCTAGTTGCATAAGTATTTTAATTGATCTGAATAACTTTACTTTCATATCCTTTAATCACTGTATTTTATATCCTTTATTCATTGTATTTATTTATTGATATGTTATATTTACTTTAAGTTTTGTAAACAAGTTATGCAATTTAGTCCAGCTTTAATTAATTACATGAAATGTGATATAATTATGTAATTAAAACAATTATGAGTCGAAAGACTACGGTCAATACCCTTTGTATATGTACAATACTTACTAAAATATATATCAAAAGAATTTATGTTTATTTTGATTCATGAAAAATGTAGATAAATTAATTTTAATGTTGATTCAACTCAAGTTTTTTTAATTAAAAATATACAAGTTTTTACATAATATGCAAAATCCATATGATTGCAAATACATTTATAATATCATGAAAAACTTAAAACATAATTATATTAAATTATATAAGTATGAAGAAAATAAATAAAAATAAGGGAATTGTAGAAAAAAATAGTATCTAATATTTATAAGATTGATATGATATACGAATCGGTATCATGTTTTTTTTTGACATTTTGTCTTTCGTCTTCACATAGATTATTCACGACTGGAGAGTTAATGTTGTTATCCTTGAATTTTGAGTACATCTTTTCGATTCACTGGAGTATTCTTGTAAAAATATGTGGTTCGATCAGTGACGTCCAGAAATCTCCCAAGACCAATATTTTAAATATGTATAAAATCCCGAACGTATCCACTTGAAATCGACATCTAAACTTCATATAAAAATAGATTTGCATATATTTATATATTTATTAATATATTTAAATTTTTCTGAGTAATCTTTGTTAATATTGAAATATTTGTCATAAAGTGATTTGTTATATGTAAGAATTTATGAAAATTTCGAATATTTTTTTGTGCGATTTTTTTTATGCGCACAAAAAAGATTTTACTGTATCTACATAATCATATAGATAAATATTGATATTATATTTTGATAGACCTTGGTTATAGAAGATTTTGGTTATCGAACGGTTACGTTTCAGTATAAATACCCCAAACAAAATCTTCGATTTTTAGTACAATTTCTGTTTCTGAATAGAAAATTGTTTCGGTTTTTGAAACCCTTAGAAACGAATTATGTTCATCAATCCAGGTTGTATTACTACAATTATTTTAAATAATTGTTTCAATGCACGTCAATATGTTGGAGTAATTCAACATTATAATCAAACATAACAGTATTATGAAATGTATTTTAACATATTTGAACTTTGTTAAATGGAGCTTTGTTTGCAATCAAAAACAAATTATGGATTCTTAACGCGTCTCACTCGGTAACTGTAAATGCCATCTGTAAATCGAATTCTAGGTACTCACACTAGCAAATTGAATTTGTTCGACCCTCGTGAAAGTGAAGTTGTTCTACTCAAAGTGGCTCGTTATTCAAATTGATCAAATCTAATTTATTCCACTGAATTTAAAGACTATTTTCTTATAACAAAACAGTTTCAAAATAAATTCAGGTATTGAGATCTTTCGTATATCAGTAAATGTTTACAAAAAGTACATTTTCATTGCAAAAAAAAACTTTCCTAAAAAGAAATTCATGAACACTTTAAAATTAATAAAAAGGATTTGCATACTCAAAATTCAAACATCTATAACCTCAAATGCACATGCATTTTTTTCTTTTTCTGAAACTGAAGTTGTTCTACTCAAAGTGGCTCTTTATTCAAATTGATTAAATATAATTTATTTCACTGAATTTAAAGACTATTTTCTAATAACAAAGAGTTTAGATATTAATTCAAGTATTGTCATCTTTCCTATATTAGTAAATGTTTACAAAATATACTTTTCAAGAAAAAAATCTTTGTAAAAAGAAATTCCTGAGTACTTTAAAATAAATTAAGCGTTTAGTTTTTATATTTTTTCAGATATATCTGTTTTATTATTTCCAAAACTACGATTCTTGTGATTTTTTTTATTCTTGGTTGTTTTTTTCCCCGTAGGAATTTATTGTTATAATTTGCGTTTTTTATCTAACGAATTTGTATTTGGTTTTCACAATTTTATAGCTTCGTTTTTTATTTAGTAATATTTTCAGTACTTTCGTAGTTGGTATATAATTTCTGTGCGTAGAATATGAAATAAAATCTGTATCGCGTGACAATAAAATAAGTGGGTCTCGGAATTCGGCGCTCGGAATAACTGAATTAATGATTTGGATACCTAATAGTGTGGTAATGTTACGAGGAAATGAGTTAGTCCAATATTAATATCGTAAAATCAATTAGGAATTGATGATCCGGCGATATGTAGGTTACGAGGCGTGTAGTGTATTGCAATTATCCGGTGGGAGGAAATCACCGGGACCCATGCAAAACTTAAATTATGTATTATTATTAATTAACCTCTCATCAGTCGAATTTTAGCCGTCGCCGTTATGGTTCCATTAAGAGCAGAACAGGACAGGCAGGCCAGACCGCTTCCTCTGCGACGGCTTAACCATCTTAAGGAGAGAACTACATGCTGCGGTATTTAAACAGGTCCCAGGTCTCTTAGGTTCTCCGCTAGTTTACAAACTAGTCTCATCTCGAGGGAATCATATCCTCTCATCCGCGATCAATATTCCATGTGATATGCATTTATATGAAATTCCATCTTGGGACGGGTGCATTTCTTAATCGATCATACGATTCAGGTGCGGATGATATTAAAGCCGATGAAGGGCGCGCGCGATATAAATAAGCGTCAGCGTGAAGGGAAGAGAGAAGCTCCCGTGAGCGTTTTATCACCTAAGAAAGTTAAGTACGAATTACAGTAAATTACGTGCAAATAGTATAATCTTTCGCTACAATTCGAGACGATATTTCACACGGCTAAGAATACTTTATCTTCCTTAATTGCATCCTGTATTTCTTCGGGACCGAACGCCCCGGATCCGACCACCCTTCCTTTTCTCTCTCTCTCTCCTCCCAAACCCCCTGTCTTTTCCACTCGCACCCTTTCGTAACCCGCACACCAGTTTTAATTGTTAACGCGATACTGAGAAAATTAAATATTTATCTTGCGCGCTTTGTCAAAAAGGGTTAAATGTGCAAGCGGCCCCCGAAACCCGTGCGCTCTTATTTATGGAGCCACTCTCTCAAGCGCACACAAAGAAGCCTCCACCGAAGATAACTACGTCCGCTCCGGCGTACAGATTAAAGATAACTATCTTAATTCGCTTCCAAACTAGAAAGAAATCAAACAATAACTATGGTTCGTACGTACATCGCACAAAAGCTGCATTATTAAACTGAAGTGGTTAACTTTCGGGTAGAAAGGCATTTATCAGATTCCCAAACGTAATGAGTTTCCACAAGAAACGTCATACATATTATCCGTTCTATTTACTTTACACGGAGAAGTGAATAATTGCAATAATTTATATTAATATTCGTAAAAAATAAGATGCTATAGATATTACAAATATACACTTGTCTGGCTTCGATCAGTTCGGTTCATAAATTTCAAAACACACTAAATAAAATCGCAAACATTAGTACACAAAACAATTTTCTCTTTTTTGTGATGTTTCTAATTCTTCAAAGTTATAACTAGTATTTTTTGGATAATACTCATGTAATGCTAGAAAATGAGCAAAACACTATAATCCATAGTTATTGTTTCTTCTAAAGAACGAAACTAAAGCCAAAAATCCTCATTTGGCAAAGAGAACAGCTTAGTTCTATCAGGACGTTCCAATTTGTGTGACAGAAATTGGACTAAATGTATCGAACTTTCTGTTTCTTTGTATAAACTTGAAAATAACTAATTTAAATTAAAATAAAATGATAATTGACATAAATGTTTTTCAATATACACTTGCATATCCACAGTACTTCTATATTTCATTAAAATTGTAGGATTTTAGGTCAATTATTTTGCCACGAACACACAAATTATATATATAAGAGCCATTAAAGAGGGTGGAACAAAAAATAAAGTTTCGTAATATTTCTTCCTAAACAATATAATCAATCTTCGCGCCAGGTCATCTCCATATCCACCACGCCTACACGCAACACCCAAACAGCCTTATATAGCTTTGAGAACAAAAACGTACGTTCCATTATTGCCGGTAAGAAAATAAATAACAAGTTAGTATACAGTAACTAACTAATTTTCTTACACGAAGATTTTAATCAATATTGTGAACATAAAATGTTGTAAAATTGCAATAATTCAAAATTTAAACCTTTGCAAAGAATTCAAATTTATATTATAATACAAATGTTGTACACAATATTAATGCACAAATCAAAAAAAAACTTTTGTTAATTACTTTATGATATATATTTTCATTTAAACATTTGTATTCTAATTACGTTTATGTAAATTCTTTGAATTCTAAACTTAAACAATATTTTCAAATACAAATTCTTGGACAATGAAAGAAATACGAAAGACTATAAATACTCGACTAGAGTACTTATTTTTTTTTATATAAAACAAACGTTGTTTACTCGTTAAATCAATTGTATCTCAATGTTTATGTTTCTGTTGAAAGTAAGAAAATTTAATTGTATATACAGTGGAACTTCGCTTAACGAGCATAATCCATTCCTAATTTTCCGGATTACAATTTTCTCCGTATAAACTAATACGTTCAATTTTGAAAGTATTTTTTCTTACAATTTATTTTGCCCGTTAAGTGAAAATCTCGTTATACGATGTGCTCGTTAAGCGAGGTTCCACTGTATTTGAAAACGAGTAGTATGTCTACTAAAATTACACGCAACCCCCTAATGGCTTTACAATTACATCATATATTCCATACATTATTACTGTTTATCCTATATTTCGATTGCAATGCATTATTACAATCACAACAAAAAGCGCGATTGATTAATGATGATAAATTACTAGTTAAGTTTTGCTTTTTATTGTTACACATTTAACAAAATTATATGTATGTATAACAATTGACATATAGAATAGTTTAAGAATGATTACTATTCAATATTTCAATAATCACTATAATATAAACAAAATAACATAATAAGAAAATAAAAACAAATTTTGACTTAAATCTTTCTTAAATTTAAATATCAGATATTTTTACTGACTTTCACAAATAAACATTAAAATAATTACCAACATTGATCTATTTTTATGTGCTATTATTTTCTATCAAATCGTTTATATTTACGCATATTCTTGTAGACATTAAATAAGGATATTTATGTCTAATATTATGCATTTGATAGTTAAAAGAATTAGAAAGAATTTTAGCTGATTTGTAAAAAATGTATTCAATTATTTAATAAATTCTATCATCATTTGTATTTAATTTATATCTTAATTGTCATATAGCTTATGTAAGAAGTTTTAAAAACGTTGCTTTATTGCCATCTGCGATTTTATGGTCCAGAAAAAGTACTACCATACTGCTTAAATTTTGTTTAAAATGTATTATTTATTTACTAGAACTCAGTAATCAAAGGGTTAATAGTCACAATTAGTAAATGTTTTTCGGCTCTTACAAAAAACTGAATCATTTTTTATGAAAAGTGCTTCGTGGAAAACTACGTACAACGTGGCAGCTCGTTTTATATTTACCTAATGTTTCCTAAACGCGATACATAAAATTTCCTTTTGTTCCTTTCGTTTTATCCCCCTTTCGGTCCTTCAGAATCGAACACACACACATACACTCAAAAAAAGGCGGCAGCGTTTTTTTATCTTTTTTGTCATGTCGTGAATGGCCGCCACCGCCGCCGCCTGAGATCGCATGAAATATTCAAGCGTTCCAAAAAATGACCGTTTTCCGGTCCGTGCCATTTAAGTTTCCGGGCCATAACAGAGAGAGCCGATGTTTTATACGGCAGCAGCTTCTGCTCGAAGTTTGACCTGGCAAAAAAAAACGGCGAGGAGCGGATACGGCGGGCATTACTTTTATTACTTTATCTGCCATTAAGTAATGTTTGATGCATGTACGGTCATCGTTTTTATGACCAACTAAATCAAAGCACGCGGAGGGTTGAGGTTTTTCGTAATTAGAATATCTAATATAGAGTCGTATTTATGGATTGAGCGTAATCGGTTGGATGTGAGTGTTTTGATGGAGGTGGGGGGGGGTTAAAGGGCAATTTCGCTGCCGTTTTATGACCGCCTCCTGTTTATTATTATTTGCGGCGGGAATTTTAAAATGTAATTGCGGTCGGCACTCTTATTACGGCTGATTACCTACGCCGACCCAAGCGAATTAAACAATATGAAACGAAAGCCGTATGGAAAATTTCATTAGTTACTAATTGATACAATTATTGTCCCCGTTTCGGAGCGCAAATTAAAACCATACATTTTATTTCATAATTTCGTTATAATTACTAATAGGGAATTTGCCGCCTCTCTCTCTAAAAATATCGCGCGTCTCGCACGTAAATTTCATATACGTTTCAAGCGCTCACTAATTACACCATATCTAATTTGTATTTGTGTGTGTACAACTTCATAATGAACTATTTTCATCGCTTTTATTCATTATCACATGCAAAAGTAGCAATCAATTTTGTTTACATGCTTTATTAAGTACAATATAGAAACAAAATGTAAACAAAAATATAAAAAATAAGAAACATGAAATATTGTAATAAAAATATATGTTATAAAATCATGAAAGTGAATAAAAAATAGACATGTTTGCTTATTGTTAGTTAGCGAATCATATACTTATTTAAAGGCTATTCGAATACCGAAACATATTTGTTCGAAAACCGAATTTATATTGAAAACCAAAATGTTTTGGATTATTGTTCGGAATCCTTAGACGCTGGTTAGTATTCAATTATTCTTATTCAAATAATTTATTTTTCCATAGTCATAAAAAATAAAAAATATGAGCAAAAAAACTATAATATAAATTATACTTTAACATGACAAAAGTATAATTTTTATCATAATTTGTTTCAATAGCTGTTGAAAGTGTTGATTTCGGATCGGTCTTAAATTTAGTGTCCTCGTTGCAACCGTAAATTTAAATACGTTTCGTATTTAACGGCACACAACATCGACACACAATCCGGCGACAACAAAATATCATGCGGACAAACAACAATGAAACGACATGACAGGGTGTGTGTATGTTGTTTCTGCTTTTTTTTTTGTTGACTTTTGGCCATTCTGGGAATTGCTCCGCCGAAAATATACATGCGACATCGGAAAAAATAAATGTGCACATTTTTTTATGTATATCAAGCAAATATTTATGTTCCGTACAGTTTCGACGTGATCAATATTGGTAGGTCATATATTAAATTATGCAATAGAAATATAGGGTCAACTCTGTAAAATTATGTTTATTATTTATGTACTTAGATTCTGATTCGTGCATTTTCACTGGAACTTGTAAAGTAACCTGTGATTTACGTCATATATACATTAGCTTGGTACACCAGCTGTCAATGTCAGTGTTATTACTTCATGATTACCAATACAATAAACTTGGCAAGTATCACTTAATATATTAAGATATGATATAATTATTATTATACTATTGTTATTATATTATTCTTTATTTTTGAAATAAATGTTTGCATTGTTATTACTTTTATTTATTTCATATTTCTTTATATATTATAATTGTTAATTCGTAAAAATAATGTTATTTTTTTTTATAAAAACATATTTAACTCGTATATGAAATCGAAGCAGCGTGTTGATACGCAACGTACATTATGTTGTCACATATTGACGTGTCACTAAATATGATATAATTGAGTAGTATCGGTGTCTCGGCATATTTTATAAAAGCTAAACCTAGAGGAAACTCAATGAGCTTTAAACTGATTTGGATTTTATAACCCGTCACTATTCTCCTGATAATAATAAATTTAACATATTCTTCATTATTCATTAAATTTTAAAATAGAAAAAAAACTTAAGTTAAAGATTAGGTTTTCCCATAGACATTCAACTTATTATTTATTTCTATAAAATATAAGTCATGTCATTTATATACTCGAGATATTACCATATTTTGATATTATCAATTTTATTTCATCACATTAAATGTTAAATATGAAATAGTTTTAGTTTACTGAAAATGTATATTTATATTTTTTTGTTTATACAAATAAAGAGAAATGTAACTTAATATTCTTGAAACACACAACAAATATTACACAAATCTGTAGAAATAAAACGATTAGATTTGATATAAATTGAGTAACAATTGTGCGTATTATACTGTAGATTTTACAATCTTTTGGTGTTACCAACAAATCATTTAATAATGAAAATGACATAGTAAAAAGTGTAGGCCTTTGTAGCGAAATCACAGTAAAATAAAGATACGCATTTTTAATACTCAATCCAAATACTGTTTATTTACATAAATTTAATAATAATTGTTAGTATTATACTCTAAATTGTATGATATTTTTAAATTATCAGCTATATTTCATCACGTTAACTGTTAAATAATGATAATAGCATATTTACTATTAGATTCTCATGCATTTTAGCTTTATAAATGGACATAATTATAACTTGAATTTCATTTAATCACATGGTTATGAGACATATTATTATCAGTTATATTTCATCAGGTTAAACGTTACATAATGAAATCTATAATTGATTCTGCTTTATGAATACGTGCGAGTTTCTCAAGTTCAAGTAGGCGCGTTTGTGGGATGGCAGGGGTGGTTGTCGAGTGAAATCTGCGTAGCTATGTCGGAATGCAAATACGTAATCCACCGTCAAGATATCAGTGTATTAAGTAAATATATAACGGAGATACACTGGTACACAAAGGGTTTCATTAAAGATCTTAAAGGCCATATACTGCGAGGAATGCTGACTCAACTAAACTCCCCGTCTAGTACTGCTGCTGTGTAGTCTAGTGGAGAGACCAAAGTCGCATTACGTAGCCGCCTCTTCCTTCTCCATCCTCCTACCGAAAACCCTTTATAATCATTTTCGCAATTTACAAAATTGGTTCCAGTTATTTATTGTATAACAACCGGCGGCTGCGAAAAACGGTGAGCTTTCTCTCTTTTTCTCTCTTCGAATGCCTAAAGTGAACAAACATAGTGCCACCGTTCGCAATGAATCGTCTGGTAAAATTCAATTAATAGTAAATCGAGTTTAGTTCGAAACAGTTTGTCAACTTGATTGCTGCTGTTTTATTCACGTTTTTGGAGTTAATTTTCTATTTGCACATACGGGCACAGAGACACGCAATTCACATTCTTGACACAACAAAACAACAATTACAGAAAAGGCAGTTTATAAAGATCTAAAAAAATCATTTAGATTCGAATTAGTAATTAACTACACGTTTTCAATACTAAAAGGGTTGTGTAGAGAATTGCAATTTATATCCTTGAAAACATAACAAATATTAGAAAATTTGAAATATTTTGGAGTTAAATTCTTGTTTATACAAATATATAGAAATTAAAATAAATATTGTTGAAAACACAATAATCATTAGAGAAATTTGCAATAAACGATAAAATGTAAAGTTAAAGTTTCTTTGTGTTGTTTTTCTTTAAAGAACAAGCTAATTTTTAGTAATTATTCTAAAATCTTATGTTTTTCTTTTATGTTTCAAATTATAGTGTAAGTTTGCATAAATGCAAATGTTTTTGAACTCTGGAAAGCGATACACATTCTCTTGAGACGGGTTTACTCTTCTACGGCTCCCCGAGCGAAGGACAAAAACGCACGAGGAAAAAGCATAGGAACGCTAGTTTTGAATTGGTTCCCGCTTGGGTTGGAGTGGTGTTGTAAGCCAGACAGTGAAGTGTACTTGAAGAACGATAAAAGCGCACCCTAACGGCACTGTCTAGCTGTCTAGCTCGCGAGAAACGTATGGATGTGGTGTGTATATATGTGTGTATGTGCATCGGTACGATGCAGAATCCTACGGTCTCCCAGATGAATATTCTTATATAATTTCAGTTACGTCATACGCCTTTTCTTTATATATTTTATACCAAGTAGTCTTACGTCAACTAATTACAAAAAAATAATTACCAAAATTGTGAACACTTTAGTCAGATGTACCAATGGACACATTTATGTATAGGGGAATCTCAGTTGTTGAACATAATTTGTTGTTTGTTAACAAAAAGTTTTCCTGAAATTCTTTTAAAAATCTGTATTGACGTTCGGAAATTAAAACGTCTTTTAGTCTGTTAGAGAACCGAATTGTAGGAATATGTATGAATGTCAAAATGTTTACTTGATGTTTTGCAGCTAAAAGTTAAACCGATTGTATTGGGTGGGTGAAGCTTGTCAAGCGTAACTTATCTTTGAGTGGTGTTGGAAGACGCATTGTCCAACATGCCTAGTGGGGCATTATTATAATTTTCTAGGAAATGACCGGGATAGATGAATTATTCTTTAGTTTGGTTGGTATGTCAATGGATGAATACCATCCGATGTTGATTCAGTTGATGTAGCTGTCTGATTCAGTTGTCTCGTTTTTTTATCTCGTTTGGGATTCGCAGAATCCTTTCGAGAAGCTTCTTTAGCACATTTCCATTGTCTAGTAGTTTTCTTATCTTTCCCGAGTTTCGCGGATCGTCTTTCCATCTTGGTACCTCACATTTTCCACTCATGATTCACGCACAACTACTGGCTGCAGTGTCTCACTTTGAACCTCACATGATTCAGTTGTCTAGAAATTTAGGAACCACAAGGACTTATAGACAATTACTATATTAGAGCAGAAACGATTTTGTGGAAGAAAGTTGTAAATATACTTTACACGTTACAAGAAACAAATGTTAGTTTTTATTTTCATAGAAACTGAACTGACAAATATAGTTGGTACACCTGGTAGATATTTATACTTAATGTCACGAATAGTGTGTGCAAGTTTTAACATCTATTTCAACTAAAAATACCGAAATAATAACAAGTATTTACAATGTGATTTAAATATACAATATGTAAATATAGAAATGAGCAATTTATATTAGTAAAAGTGCGTACATTACGTTTTAGAAGAAAATAATTACATTTTGGACCATCAATAATACTGATTCATTTAAAAAAATGTATTAAATAAGTCGCTTTTGGAAAAAAAAATATAAAAAATTTCAATAATAGTCTGGAAATATTTCCTATCTTGTATGATGAAATGTTACGCGAACTTATATATTTGTGAACTTCAAATATATCAACACTTCTTAAAAAATAGATTATTTCACTTGAAAAATTAACTGATTTTCTCATTAGACCCACCGCTGAGTATATGACACATGACATTTATATCGCCAGTTTTACCGGCTCACAAATTTTTAATTAAAGGATTAAGATCTTTTCCACAGGATTTAAACTTCATCCAATGCTTTACTCCCACATAGTTACTTTACAATTCACTACATTTTCATAACCATTTTAGTAATATCAATGTACTTTAAAATTCATTCTGATAAATTTAAATGATAGCATTCAAAATCTGATAGAGTTAATTCAATTTATTAAATAAAAATAATGGGATTTTTGTATTATTTCACTTTATTGATGATTTTCTTAGATGTTATGTTCTATGTTATTTTCTAATTAATCAGAAAGTTATATCTGAATACAATTTTGTTTAAAATTATATATCTTTATTTATAATGTTTTAATTGAATATTATTAAATGTAGATTGTTATTAATTAATTATAATAATAAAAAGCAAAATTTCATTTATTATATAACACTTTATTAATTTATAAAACACATATTTGCATGAGAATTCAAGTTAAAATATATTACTTCCACTTGAATCTGGTTTAGAAAAGACATCAAATTTTAATGAATGAAACACATTATTTGCTGGAGTTTCCTTATTAATACGTTATGCAACTAGGTTAAAACTAACATAAATACTACTGGCCACTTATATTTTTCTTGTTTGCTTGTTAAATATTCTACGTGCGCTTGCTCATTAACATATGATAAATCATGAAGTTCAAAACTATTCCAGATAGTAGCAACATGCAAATTAGATTCCTTGCTCGTATGAAAAAAATAAAACACGCAATAGTATTTTTCTTCGTTCTTATTTATTCCAATATTCAAATAAAACATATACAATTACAGTAATGTTTATTTATATATTTTTTTTTAAATTTTGATTGTATATTAAATTATCAAATTACTCACGAAATTAATTAAAACTTTGTAACAAAATTAAATAAATTTGAATACTCAAAATATTACGTTGTTATTAGATGACTTAAGAAGACATAACATTTTTTAATAAGTGAAATAAAATGAGTATAAATGTAATATGTTGGAAGAAAATTAATACTAATGCAAAAATATACATTTTCTAATGTAATTTGATCATTACAAAATTTTCTCATTTATCTAATAATATTGGTACTTAACAAATAATGACTTATGATTAACATTTTGTTTTTTTTTCAACTTTTAATTTTTTTGTTTTTATGATGAATATCAATTGCTGTAATACCTCGCATAGTCCGTATAATCGGACTGTTTGAAACTGAACAAAAAGAGACTTGACTTATAAAACGATCATTTATGTATACCAATTTTTTTACTATTTTTTTATAGAGGACCCGGACTATGCGAGGTATTACTGTATTTTTTTTTGCGAAAGTTATGAAAATATTAAATAAATACATTTTCTTATATTTACGTCACTTGTATCAGAAATGCTTGGATAATAATTGTTTGTCATATTGTTTTAATTAAGTTACAATTGTTTTTTTCTTCATATAAAACGAGTAAATAATATTTGGTATACTGAGAGGAAAATACCTTCAAAACTTATATAGATTTTCATTGCGAGCACGTAGTGACTCCGTGGCATTTCTACTTTCTTTTTTCTTTTTCCAAGCTCTCTCACTCTCCCACTCGCTCTTTCTCTATATATCCGTTGTACCCGGCTGGAGCTATTCAAAAGAAAATAAATCTTAATGATTTGTTGCGAAGGCAAAAAGAGAGACTCATTTATATTAAACTTTGGTATCCATCTGCGGATATTATTAATATCTTCATGCGCGCGCCACGAATCACTAGAGCAAGTAATTGTTACTTACTACTTCTACCATAAGAGAATAACAAAAGAAATGAGCGCAAAAGAAGAGGGCGAATAACAAAAGAAATGTTAATAATAATACGGCTCGGGAAATTACATGAGGCGTGATCTGCATGTAAAGCCATTAGCTGGTTATGTGTGCATGCAGCGGCGATTAATGATGGGAAATATTAATTTAATTGTCCGCACTCGAAAGAGATTTAGGCCGGAGGCGGCTGTGGCGGCGGTTCGTGAGCGGCGGGGGTTGGGGTTGGACTCTCTCGTAGGGCACGGGGATTAATCTTCGCTGAAAGTAAATCCCCAGTATTTATCAAGGGAACCGTCGCTTCCTTTTTTTTTGTCTCTCTTGGATTTCTTGTTTGTCATTCCGGGACTAACAAGGATAATATGGTTAACTCCGTTGCGGGTTTTCGCTAAGACGGTTTTACCGTTCCGGCACGACCCTCAAAAACGAACTACAAATTAATTTTCCTAATTATTGGCAGTCGGCGGCGCTCTTCCAAAGCAGAAACTCCAATAACGTAGAGAGTTTACTCTGCAGAAAGATTTAGTACATTCTATTTGGTAATAAAAAGTTTAATTCGATTGCAATGAAGACCAATAGAAAAGTTTACCAAGAATAATGTAAATTAATTGGAAAACGAAATTACTTAAGTGAAAATTTGTAATATGATTCATATTTTTTAATTATTAAGGATAACTGAAAAGAAAAAATATTTTTTTTGCACATAATTATTTTAATAGGTAACTTCAATAACATGCAGTTTTTGACACAGAAAAAAATAGTTCATTTCAAACACTGACCTAAAAAGTATTCTGCTATTATTATCAATTAGTTAGGATTAATCAGGATCTTCGTTCCATACTTTATTATGAAAAATAGTTCTGATGACCTAAGTGGAAATTTCAACTACTTTTTTAACTGATTGCTTTCTTCAGCACTGTTTAAATAAAATAATCTTCTTTTTCTTAGCATTTTGCTAATATCCTGTTTGAAACCTCACTAATTGAGTTTAAACCCGAATAAAAATAAACTGCATAAAAAGAGCGATCAAACCAAATTTATTTACTAAATTTTCAAACCGGACTATAGTGAAGCCGGGCTATGCGAGTATGTATTTCTTTACGAAAGTTATAAATAACATTGTCATCTATACAAAATCTCAAAATAAATAGATTTTATTAAATTTATGTCACTTGTAGTAGAATCCTTTTATTAAAAATATTCTACCATGATTATCAATTTTTAATCAGGATTAGTCAGGATTATTAATGATGGTTTTTCATACTTTCTAATGAAAAAAAAAATAGTTCTGATGACCTAAGTGGAAATTAGCTATTAGCTACTTTTTAACTGATGCACTTTTCTTCAAAACTGTTTAAATAAAATAATCTTTTTATGTAAACTTTTGCAACTTTTGCATTCAATTTTTATATATATTAATATAATTATTGAAAAAATACTAATTTCATTAAAATTAATTATCTTTAAGTATCTTTCCTTTAATGTGATTTAAAATATTATATAATAGATGCTATCCACTAGATGTTTGACAGCTTCAATGTGTATTAAGTATGGGTGGTCGGATATAAAGAAAATGAATCAATGTGTTAAAGTAACGTTAGACATATTCAAACAACAGACATGGATAAGTTACATCATGTTCATTGATCTTTCAGGAGAAAAACTTCTGAACAAATAGTACTATTTCTTAGATAAACTTTCTTTGAAGCTTTTACTAGTTATTACTCAATTAAAGTAAATAAAGAATAGAAGAATTACTGCATGTTTTCTATTTGTTTGGAAGACATTCAATAAATCTACTATAATTGAATGAAGTTATTCTATTGATGTTTGGAATTTAGAGAAAATATTTTCTTACCATTTACACCATTAATTCCACATCAAATACGTCGAGTTGAATATGTCAGACTAATGGACGAATGCAGTGAAGTGACACCACTTCAAACAAGCTTGCGTTTAGGTAAATGTTACCGAATGGGCTGGGATGGGGTAGTTGGTTAGTTTGTAGCTATTGGAAATTAACCTGATTCCCAATCATCAATTTGGTTTTCGGATACGTCGTTGAGTATCGAGCATCGAATATCAAGCACCATCGGCCAGGAATTGGAAGAGACGATATATTGTTCAGCAGCCTTTCCGAAATGTTCCCCAGGCATTTCGACGTTTTGCATTACTCAAATGAGCGTAGTTTGCAATCTACGTAGGTACAAAACGGTACATGTAAATTGACATCCTATCCTATCCCATATTGATCAACTCCATTCATTACGGTATACAATTTTATTAATGGTATATTCTTAGATATAATGTGTATATAATTAATATAACGAACTCAAAAATAGCAGATATATTCATACATTAATATATAAGAAAAACTTATTTTACCATCGTCCAAAGTAATTTAATAAAATATTTTTTAGTAGAAAAACATCAGGATTTTCTTTTTATATGATTACAGCTTTAGGAAATTTTAAATCTAGTTTTCTGAAAGCTGGAATCTTTATCAGATTATTTATTGTTAAATCATCCACATATCCACAATATGATTATTAATTTTGTTTAAAACATAAAGTTTTAAGTTATCCAAGGTTTTGGAGCAATATATTTTATATTATTTTGATAATTTCTTAAAAGTTTTATAATTAAAGTTAATTAGTAATAGTTAATATTTTACTAAGTTATCTAAGCTTCTATAGTATAATGCAGGGTTTCCCAAACTGTGTTCCGCGGAAACCGGTGTTTTTTTGAAAACTTGGAATGAAATAATTTATAAATAGATTATTTATTTTATCATCTCATTTTTTTACATTTTATTAATTATGTTATGTTATTACCTACTCTAAAAGGTTTTCCATGACAATTTCAGGTTTTGCGAAGTGTTAAGTTGCAGGAAAAGTTTGGGAAACTTCTATAATATGTTTAAATTATATATACAATAATTAAAATCAATATGAAATTTAATTTACTAATTATTTTGATGATTCAACAAACTAAATAACTAGTAAATAGTAAAAATAATAAAGTTTATAAAGCAAAATTCTCTAAGCTTTGCAAAGCTTTTATAATATAATGTGATTAAATCAACTTAATGGATATAAAAATTAATTTACTAATTATTTTCATAATTTACTAAACAAACTAATGAGAAAATAGCAAAAACAAGGAAATTTTAGCTAATTATGTATATAAAGTAAAATTTTCTAAATTTGTTAGTATTTTTTAGATGAAAACATTATCTTAGTACATGTATTAAAGTATAAAGTAAATTAAAAATAAATATTTCCTAATTATATAAATAATTTTCTGTCCGACCTGTTTATAAACAATGACAAAAATAAATAAAACAATGAATAAAACGTCGATATGTTTAAATTTTCATAAAATTATAAAATTAATCTAAAAAATGGTTTAAAAAGCAAATTTTTATTAAATTATTTACGCTTGGCTTTTGAAGTGGAATTCCATTAAATTCTTCACTTTTTTAGTTTTACGATGTCGTTTTTTATGATACAATATTCTACGTGAAACAAAATAAATATTAAATTCGATTTACACAAACTAAATGAAAATGTCTATATTAGTATGTATTTAAATTTCAAATATAATCGACTAAATGAATATCAAAATTTGATTTGTTAATTATTGGCTTTCACGAAATTGAAAATTTTCATAGCGTTGTTTGTGAGTTTGTGTTTTCTGCGGGCAATTGTGAAGTGCGACGGGCGTCGGGGCGCTTTTTATTAATTATTATTGTTGGGGCGGATAAAATACGCGGCGCGTATTGAATCGCAATAGAAATTAATAAAGGTTGCCTTATAAATATTCAAAATGTAAATGAATGTTTGTAAATTTAATTTGCGGCCGCCACCGCCCGCCGCACCGCACCGCCTCCGCAGCCGCCGTTTACCTAAGCGTCGTGCGGTTTAATTAAATTTCGGACGCGTGCGTTTCGCCAATTTTACTGTTTTTTTGTTCCTCTTCACGCTGTTTTTGTCATCAGCCATCACCATCGTTTTCTTTTCTATTTGCTCATTTCTCTCTGTTCGGTTATTGATATTTACAAAGAGCGAAGAGCGAAAATTTATTTAAAATAGGGTTCTCATCGATCAATATTGGCACGCTATTATCAATCACGAATCAATCGCACGGTGCATCTAATTTGTTACGTAACGCGCGACGATTTGCATACGGCCGCGCTTATTATGTGAATGCACGAGCGCCGCCGCCCGCAACCCCATGAATACTAAATTCCGAGCGCCAAACATTGCCATATTAAATAGAAGGCCCTATGATCAACGAGTGTAAAATTACACGCAAAGCAAACACATAAGAAATACTTTGTTACTGCTCCCGCAGCGCTAATGAACAAAAGCCCTCGCCCGGATTAAAGTTTCGTTACGTATTATTATTATCATCATCAACATCGCAAATACAGCGAAGAGTACACGAAGGGCCCTCATATAATGAAATTTGCAATTATAATTTATTTAGTCATTTTTTTACCTTCTTTATTATTATCCCAGACGTGTAATACATATTTTAATTTAACAAGTTCTCATACGAAAATAATGTGTACAGTCATCTAAATCAATTCAACATACATTCGATGATACGTACATCCGACCAAACTAACGTACAAATATTCGTTAGAACGTACATTTTGTTTCAGATTATGTAGTAATTAACTCTTATTATATTCATTATCCGTTTAGTTTTTTATACTCGTTACAAGAGAAAATAGTATGTAATAAAAATATGTACGTATGACACTTTACAAAAAAACAAATATCTTCTTGAGATACTCATTCTCAAGTTATTCATTTTTTACACCATTTGCTATTTAATAGAAAGTGTATTAATTTATGTATTTAATTTATATTGATACTCCTTGTCCGATATAGTATTTTACATACGATTAGCGTACATATTATATACTTTATCTGAGTTGTAACAATATTTCAGCCATTCGTTTTAATTACAAATACTTCTCTATTTTGTTACAATAAGCCCAATTACTTATTAAACCTATATATAGACTACTTACAAATTCTCATAAGAAAATAATATGTACATTCATCTAAATATTTTCAACCTATATTTGATGATACGTTCATCCGACCAAATTAGCATACAAATATTCGTTATAACGTATTTTTTTTTCAGACCAGTCTACGTTTCTAAGCATTTATATTATGTATTAACTAATTCTTATTCTATTTCATTATGCATATAGTTTTTTGAACACGTTTTAGGAAAACATAATATTTAATAAAATTGAAATATGTGTAAGTATAAATGAGACAAAAAACAAATATCTTATTGATGTACCAAACATAAAGTACAGTAGATTTGCATTGATATTCATTAACATATGCATATCTTATTGTAATATTTAGTTGACTTATAAATTACATGAATTTGCTTTTTATTATATATTGAGAAATATTATTTCAAATCCACTTTTAATTTAAAGTTAAAGGTATTTTATTAAATCGATATACACTTTTACGTCGAACTGTGTTTGCTCCTAGCAAATTTGTTTCTACACAAAAGGTAGATTTCTATATGTAAGCTATACAAACGGACAGCATTCAATTTAGCGCCTTTGCTGTGTAGTAATTATCAACTGCTTTGATACCGAATGAAACACATTTAACTTGTCTCTCTCTCTATTTGAATGTTTTCAGTAAAAGTAAAATTTTAAATTAAAAAAAAAATCTTTTTTTGATCATTAAAATAAAAAAGATTTTATCTTTATAATGTCATTAAAAAAATATATTTTAGCGAGTAAAATATATTTACTTATATTATAAAAAATAAATAAAAATAATTTAATTCAATTAATACCTTAATTATAGCTTATATAGATTTTATTATATAAATTAATGGTAATTGTTTAAATTGGTAGCAAAAGTAACAAAAAATATGGATTAAATTTTGAATTATCAAATGATAGTCAATTTTATTAAACCCGGCGCATCCACTAATAAGTTTTTGTTTCTTAATGAAAAGTATTTTTATGGAAAATATAAATCAATTTTTTTAAATTAATTTTATTAATTAGTAATAAATTATTATTAATAATAATTATAATAACTTTTGAACCAGAAAATGTGCATCAGATTATTCGAAATAAATGTCTATAATTTATCGTATTCATACCGTTTCATATAATAATAATAAAAATATTTGAATAAATAGTTAATGTGCTAATAAAACGGATGAGTGAAACGCGAAAAACCCGTTAGCAATTAGTATTCCATTGAAAAGCACCTTCATTTTATTGCGCCGTAAATCTCTAAGTGAAATCCAATCTTTTCTAAACGCCGAACTGTAAACAATTGTAATTTACAGGCAAATCCTCTGGCCAATACTTTTTTTTTACTGTTCGCTTCACGCGTTACCGAAGACACCGAAGGGATCTAATGAATTATCGTTTCCACCATTCGCATCCGAATGATTCATTCAAAACTGTTTTGGCACGCACGGAGAAAACCAGTTACACCATGCACGTAGCTGTGTCAATGTGCAAGCAATTTGTAATAAATACTAATTACATATTGTCCGATCATCGCACACAATAGATTGAACAAGTGATTCCATGTATGCTAAATCCAATTGCGCAATGTCCAAATGATGCAGATGCCGGCTCCCCAAAGTACCATTTGCAGGACGCTTTAATCATCTACTTTAGATGATTACTGATTATTACAAACAATGATAATAATACTAGAAGTTTTATTTTATTGCAGTAATGATTGGAAAGTTATTTTGTAAAGTGATTATAAATGATTGAGGAAACGAGTCGGCGGACTTAATTGATTATATCTGCTTATTTAAGTTATGTCATCATTACGGTTTTGCTCTTGCCGCAGATAAATTGTTAAGCAATGCGGAATGAATTGAGTGTATAGTCGCTATTAGTCTCTATGGTTGATTAAGCGCTTAGCGAGAGGAAAGGTTTCAGGATGAGTATTACACTTTGGATGCCTTTACATGATGTTGCTTACAACATGTTTATACAATATACATTACATAAGCATGCATTTCCACAGATTCAAATATTTGAATTATGTAAAAAAAAATATTCACGTTATAAAAATAAGATTAATAATTGCAAACATTTATATGTTTATTTAATAGCTTTAAAATATTATAACCAAAATAATTTCATCACTGTTTTTTAAATTTAGATAGTCA
>NW_017099579.1:0-1685 GCF_001412225.1 Nicrophorus vespilloides
TCTTGTGTTTTTTATGTACACGAGTGTTATCGTGTTACATTTTTGGCGCCCAACGTGGGGCGCACTTGCAGCGTTGTCGATTTTACCACGTTACAACTATTATATAAAATGAAAGTCCAAAGAAGAAATTGAAAACTTTGTATTTTATTGTAAATAAATATATGCAAAAACTAACAATTTTATAATTAAAATCAACAAATGAATACAAGAAATTGTTATTTTTTTGTGACTACAGCAATACCTCGCATAATGCGGCTTCAATTAGTACGGATTCAATTAATTCCGGTTTGAAAACAGACTAAATTTTAATTGAGCAAAAGAAAAAATAAATATTTTTTTATAAATAAATTATCGGTTTTTCAACTCTTTTTTAGTCCGTTTCATTTGTATGTATTTAGTTCCTCAATTAGTCCGCTTTCAAAGAGTGCGAGATATTGTCAGAACCCGCATTATACGAGGTATTACTATATGCATAAAACCCAAAAAAGAAAACGATTTATATGTATAAAAGATACAATATACAAGATTGTTATTTTTTTAACTACAGCAATACCTCGCATAGTGCGACTTAAATTAGTACGTATTCAATGAATTCCGGTTTGAAAACAAACTAAATGATTTTTTTTGTTATAAATAAATTGTCGGTTTTTCAACTCTTTTTTAGTCTATTTCTTTTGTATGTATTTAGTTCCTCGATTAGTCCGGTTTCAAAGAGTGCGGGATATTGTCGGAAACAGCACTATAAAAGGTATTGCTGTGCAGACTATTATACAACAAGAAAAAATCGATGTATTTATTTTTTTTTGTAAATTTATGAATGCTTGAATTATGATAGTTAATTGCTGTGAAAATGGTTAAATATTAAATAATTACATCAATGGAGTTAACTTTCTAAAAAAAAAAATAAAAAATACAGTTTTTAATTACTTATAAGACGAATGTAAATGAATTTAATTGTTCAAAAATTGATGGTAATTGCAATACGTGATACGATTAAACATGCAATTATTACTTTAAGAAAAATGAAAGTAAAACATTCGGAATTACATAAATGTGAAATTATAGTATATTTTGAAATGCTTAAATCTTAGATACACTAAATCTAATTACTTATTTTTATTAATAGTTTATGTAATGTTTTTTTATGTAATTACAATTAATATCTTTCATAATAAAATTGAAAATATAAAAAAACACTATAAAATAAATCTTAATTATTTCTAATTGATTATTACGTGTAAAACATATTTAATTTTCGTTAAGTTTCTGTAAAAAATATAATAGAATTTGTAGTATTTGTTTCAATTAATTAAATGAAATGCAATTATTAATTAATTTCATGGAAACTTCATTCAATTAATTATAATTTATTATCCTTTGAAAGTATTGAACTTATTGGTTAAGCAAAGTAAGAAAATAAAAAATAAAAGTTTTAGTCGATTAATTGATTTAATGTCTTAAACTAATTTGCGATGACTTTGCTGTATTTACTGTAGTCGGATGATCCTTGACATCCTGTTAATTATAGATAATTTATGCAAGTGTTTTATTTATAAACTTAACAATTAAAATTATAAAATGATTGTTAAATGTATAAATAAAACACTTACACGTATCAGTTGTAATTAAAATAATACTGAAATTAGTTTAAGACATTGAAGACAATTGAAAAATGTATTTTTCTT
>NW_017099580.1:0-7156 GCF_001412225.1 Nicrophorus vespilloides
CTTATCCATATTGCTGTAATACGCGTTCAAAGTTGAAAAATTGAAATTAGAACGTTCGAAAAAGCAGTGTTTTCACATTTCATTGATTTACTCGAAAACTATAATAGATAGAATGCATCCAAACGTGATGAACGCTGTAATACGCGTTCAAAGTTGAAAATTGAAATTAGAACGTTCGAAAAAGCAGTGTTTTCACATTTCATTGATTTACTCGAAAACTATAATAGATAGAATGAATCCAATATATGCATATGAAAGTGAATTTTCAGCAAGTATACATAGAATGAATCAAAAAGTATATGCATATGAAAGTTGAATGTTTGGAGAATCCAGCAAGTATAGATACATTCCTGTGCTCTTATCCATATTGCTGTAATATGCGTTCAAAGTTGAAAAATTGAAATTAGAAAATTGGAAACCACTGGCTTAAGGAGTGATGAGGAGAAGAGATGTCCCGGATTGTGCACCTACTACATCATTTCCCAAAGTTGTGTTCAGACATATTATCTGTGATTTCTTTTTTTGTGATTATACTCGTTAAGCGAGGTTTCACTGTATAATATTTTTCATATTTCAAATATTCATATAGAATATCATAAATTGTAATATATTTATATGCATTAGTAACATGTTATTAGTTGCGAGTACAGTTCAAAGTGCACAATAAATATCTTATATTTGCCGATGGTGGCAAATTCTTGATTGTAAACTGAAGAGAAGATCGAAAAAATCGTGTTTAAATTGATCCATGTGAACATCACTTATCTCAGCATCCAAATATATTGATCTCTTTATCGTCTTGCAGAAAATGCATTAACAGGAAGTATTTGAAACAATCTTCATACAATTATCTTACTGCATGGGTTTTGTAAGAAATTATGTTTTCCTGCGTTTTTTTTTTGGTATTTAATGCTTTCCGGAGAGGAACAAATGCTGAAACTGATCTGAAAATTTGTTTTGCGATATTTCGCACTGATGTTACGAAGTGTGAAAATCTTAGACCGTTTGTGGTTGATGATGACCAGAATAAGACGTTAATTAAACAAAATCTAGGTTGTACGACAAGAAATATGACAAAGATAATCAATTTATCTCAAAACATCGTGACAAACAATGTGTATAAGTGTCTCAATACAAAATTTAGTTAAATCAACAATTTGAGTGAACAAAATCTAAACAGACTCAACTCAATCTGCAAATTATTGCTCAAACGCGATGAAAAGTAAATTGTTTAGATAAATTTTCACTCAACGAAGTTCTTTGAAGTCTTGCAAAACATATTTGAAATTACCTCTTCTCTAACGAACCAAACATATTAATTTGACCTAAATTTCACGATAACAAATATAAACTCTATATGACGTGAGTTACTTAAACATTTTGTCTAATATGAAATCACCGGCCTAAGTCCAACTTGTTTTTGATGATTCACAATCAGATTGTTAATATTCTCTTAACAATGTAATAAATTGGAGCGTTCGAAAAGATATGATACATTATTCGAATCACTATTAGTCACTTATTTACGATTACAAATTTCCGTTTCACTACAATTTGAATATATAAATTCCTACATATTTCTTAACAAAACTGCATTCATTTCCTAAATATTTTATTAATTTATATTCATTTATAATTAACTTACCTTTTACATTGATTATGCAGTGGTAATTTGTGCAATAAATTATTGGTTCAATCGAAAGTAAATTAAAGTTCTTCACTTTATTAGAAGCATTAGATTTATACGAACGAAAATACAATTATACAAAATCTCATACAAATTAAATACAAATATATATATATATAATATAAATTAGTCTTCCATTTAGTTAGTAAACTTTGAATTCCATAAAAGCTTTTTTTCTTTAAAGGAATAAGGATTGAATACAAGAAGAAAGAAAAATCCGATTCAAACGATATAAGAAAGATATATATATATTTACATATTGCATCCAATTCAATAATTACAAATAGTAGAAAAAAAAATCTTCCTTTCTTTTTTATTTTATTATTATTATATATAATAACAAGGACAGTCTATTCAATGTTTCTCTTTTTTGTTTTTCTTTTTGTTTCCCCAATTTAACATTTAGACTTATTTACATCTAGAATTATTTTTGTACAGTGTTGTGCAACTAATTGTTTCCATGAATAAGTCTGAACGAGATATTTCGGAACAGGAATGTGAGTAAATATATAAAAAAAGAAATGCACGTATAAAGTAACGTTTTTGGTGCGTTTGTAAAACAAAAAAAGGAAGAAATAAACATAAAAATAATATGTAAACGAACAAGGGAATCGTTATAAACAATAATAATTAAACAACGTACAAATAAAGCATTCGAGAGAAAAAAAAAATAATCAAAATACAACAAACATAATAAATATATATATATAAATTGCAAGTAATAATAAATCCTATGAAAATAAACAGAAAAAAATAATAATTTGTAAACGTTTTCGTTTTTTTTATATCTTAACCAAGTAAAATATCTTATTTATATAATATAATTTGAGTTACCTCAGCTGCGAATAAGTTATTTTAAATAAAATTTAAAATTTCTCAGTGTAATAATAAAAATAAAATGATATCAAAATGAATATTGAAAAATATTAACCAAACCCACATGTATATATAAAATATATATATAGAACGAAAAAAAAAACAAAGTTTTAATACTTGAATTTCTCTTATACATAAATATAAAAAAGGTGTAAATTTCCTTAATAATAATTTAAAAAAAAAATCATATTGGTAAAGTTGCTGCAATTGTGAATTTTCAAATAATATTTGTTGACTAGCAAAAATTGTCAAAAAGAATGAATCCAAACGTTTTTAAATATTGTATTTTTTGTTTTTATTCAAATTTCCGCATGCAGCTCACTTGGAAACGAATAGTAATAGTTTTGTTTTCTACCTGCTACCATTGGATGACGAATTCTTCCTCATCTTCAACGTCTGCTTTTTGTGTTCGTCCTCGAAGTCCTTTTCCGTTAGATTTAATTTCCCCATATGATTAATCAGGTAGTCCTCGCAGAGTACCTCTTCAGGTGGATTCCTCAGAAGATCGAGAGTTTCGCAAAGACCGGGACATCTCTTCCGATTCTTCGCGCTACCCAAACAACCGACCAATATGACGAGCGCCACTTTGAAGAGCACCTTGATGCCGGCGCAGAGGAAGATGTCCCAGATCCTGAGCAACGAGTCCCAGGGCAGGGTACGCGTGAACGCACAGAGGAACCACTCCGTGCAGTAATATACAGGTTCGGCGTTAACTTTCTTCAAGTGCTTGTACGCGGGCGTGCAGACTTTCTTCAGCAAAGCTTGCAGGATCATTCCATCTCTTTGTATTATCTCCATCGAGGGAGAATAATAGTTTTTCAGGTACTTATCTGATATGCTCACTAGACACCAAAACGCTTGCTCGGCGGGCATGTGCATTAGCAGGAAGGCGGCAACAGGTGCCTGGGCCTGACAATATCCAACCTTCGGATTATAAACCACGTATGCCCTCAGCACATTGGCCAACTCTTTTTGCCTGCAAACAATGCAAACCCAAATAAAAACCAATGAATAAATGATGAAAATAAATAACTTACCCAGGTTTATCTTCTGAGCAAAACATTTCATGGAATGGAAACTGCCTGTGCAGATCCTTCCTGATATCGTCAATTGCCTTCGGGTCTGCTTCATTGGTCAAGCAATGCTCATACTTCTCCTGATTCGTCTCCATCAGTATCATACCACCGCACAGATGAGCCCATGCTTTGGGTCTCACAGACATTGGAATACCCTTTCTGCATCTCTCCCTCACTTTGGTATAATTCTTCTCCATGTAGAACGTCCATTTGGCGAGCATTTTCAGCCACTTGCGCTCACGTCTCAAGATAATTTCAGGGGAAGGACCCTGTCTCGGCTCAGGGGAATACTGTGTGCCTCCCAAGAAACCATGTCGATCAGGTACAGTCGATATGACACTGCCATCAACCAAAGTGCTCGATTCTGAACACACGGATTCAGTCTCATCCTTCATGGAGGTTGCCATTTGCTTAGATTTTAATGTTTATTCCGATTGCTTACAATTCCCAAAATCAGTTCACAAACAATAAGCTGCGCATCTTTCACGAGGCATCCCTGAAAAACTCACCATGCAAATTCAACTCTTACTGCAATTAGTCTTTTACAATTAATCGAGAAATTAAATAAAAAATGAAAACAATTTATTAGGGATGTGTTTTTTCCCATACAACGTATGACAGTTTAAACGTCAACTGTGACAGTACGAAATGAAAATAGTAATAAATAAACAATTCAATTTATTAACAAAATAATTTATCCAGTATTAATAATATCAATATAATTAATTTCATCAGTATTTCATACTATATTACATAAATCCATATAGTTGTGTTTTATAATAAATTTATGACTACAATGTTGCCTATCTAACTAACTTTTAATTATTCTTAAATGCATAAAGTTTTAATTGAATTCACTTTTAATTAAAATATTTTGTTAAAGTATTGTAAATCAATATTTCCGTCCTTAAATCTATACAATAATATATTAAATTAGTGTTTTAATGTCCCGAATAATAAGCAAACAATATTCTAATAGAAATCTAATTAGATTATAATATCTAATTGGAAAGAAAAAGCATTTTATTTAATTGAAATATTACACTAATTCAATTGCATAGTTTTACATTGAAGTTTATTTAAAAAGAAAAATACATTGATTAGTGTGTCCTTGGTTGTATATTTTTAATTAGAAAAGTAATTAATTTATCCATATAGTTGTGTTTTTGTGTTTTATAATAAATTCATGACTATAATGTTGCCTATCTAACTAACTTTCAATTGTTTTTAAATGCATAAAGTTTTAATTGAATTCACTTTTAATTAAAATATTTTATTAAATCAATATTTCCGTACTTAAATCTATATATTAACATATTAAATTAGTGTTTTATTGTCCTGAATACTAAGCAAACAATATTATAATAGAAATCTAATTAGATTATAATATCTAATTGGAAAGAAAAAACATTTTATTTAATTGAAATATTATACTAATTCAATTGCATAGTTTTACATTGAAGTTTATTTAAAAATAAAAATACATTGATTAGTGTGTCCTTGGTTGTATATTTATAATTAGTAAAGTAATTAATTTAGTAATTATAATAAAATGCTATCAACTTACTATTATTTTTTATATTATAATTAAGTATAAATAGTTATAGTAATAATAATATTAAAGAAAAAATTGTTTACATTTAATTATTAAGATAATATTATAATTTAATACAAAAATTAATTTGAATATTATTGAATAAAACCAGTTAAATGTACTAAACTTCTATAATTTTCATTCATCGAAATATAAACTGATACAAATGTTTCAGTAAATCAGAAAACAAATATTTATTTTTATATTTTTCTTTTCAAGATGGGTACAAAGTTCAAAAACCTCTCTTACAATAATTTCAGTAGTGGAAGTGGCAGCAACAAACCAAATTGGAAAAATACCTTAAGCATAATCATTAATAATGGCTTTGTTAAAATTAGTTTTACCGAAAATCAGTAAGTGATTTGCATTAAAAACTATGTAATATATTCACTTCATTTTTGTTTGAATATGGAGATTTTAATGATAAAATTATAATTTTATTTATTGTTTCAGATGTCTCTGGTATTCGTAGTAGGGGCATTGCATCCCTATCGGCATTGTCTGAAACGCATCAGATGTTGCAGAAGACATGCAGAGACTTTGCAGACGCTGAATTAAAGCCAATTGCTGCTCAAGTAGATAAAGAGCATCTGTATCCGAAGGAGCAGATCAAGAAAATGGGTGATCTTGGTTTGATGGCTGTGGCCGTTTCTGAAGAGTATGGTGGTACTGGTTTAGATTATTTGGCTTATTCAATTGCCATGGAGGAGATTAGTCGGGGCTGTGCAAGTGCTGGCGTTATTATGTCAGTGAACAACAGCCTGTATATTGGACCTGTTGATAAATTTGGAAATAAAGCTCAAAAAGAGAAATACATAAAACCATTCGCAACTGGTGATAGAGTAATACATGATTATGTAATGCTTGATGTTTTGCTTAAGTAATTGTGGGATAATTGTTTAGGTGGGATGTTTTGCCTTGTCTGAGCCTGGAAATGGATCTGATGCTGGCGCTGCTTCGACAACAGCTAAAGAAAGTGATGGTGGATACATTTTGAATGGGACCAAATCCTGGATTACCAATGGATTTGAATCTGAAGCAGCTGTGGTTTTGGCCACCACTGATAAATCACAAAAACATAAAGGTTACTTTGGCATGATCAATGTTACTGTATATTATGAATTGATATTACAGGTATATCGGCTTTCGTAATTCCGAAACCTATCGCCGGTCTTGAGCTTGGAAAGAAAGAAGATAAGTTGGGGATTAGAGGATCGTCGACGTGTCTGTTGATCTTCGAAGATTGCAAAGTGCCCAAGGAATGTTTACTGGGAAAACCAGGAGAAGGTTTCAAAGTAATTATTTATGTTATATGATTATATGATTTTTGTTCTGGTAACATTTAATTGCAGATCGCGATGATGACTTTGGATGCTGGTAGGATTGGAATCGCCAGTCAAGCTTTGGGAATTGCTCAAGCTTCCCTCGAGGTTGCCGTCGAGTACGCTTCGAAGCGTTTGGCTTTCGGTAAACCGTTGACAAAACTCCAAACAATTCAGAACAAATTGGCCGAGATGTCTTTGCAATTGGAATCTGCAAGGCTTTTGACCTGGCGCGCAGCTTGGCTCAAAGATAACCATAAACCATACACCAAAGAAGCGGCGATGGCCAAATTGGCAGCTAGCGAAGCAGCGACTCTCCTCAGTCATCAATGCATTCAAATCCTAGGAGGAATGGGGTAAAAACATTGATTGTACACATAAAAAAAATGATTATAAAATGAAAATATTTGCAGTTACGTATCCGATATGCCTGCAGAGCGTCATTACAGAGACGCCAGGATCACTGAAATTTACGAAGGAACTTCTGAAATTCAGAAGTTGGTTATTGCCGGAAACCTACTGAAAGAGATGGGCTTGTAGAATTTAACTTGAAAAAAATAAACATTTTATATTTTTATTTTTAAGATCGACATCTTTCTCG
>NW_017099580.1:7167-10417 GCF_001412225.1 Nicrophorus vespilloides
ATTTCATTGATTTACTCGAAAACTATAACAGATAGAATGAATCCAATATATGCATATGAAAGCTGAATGTTTGGGGAATTCAGCAAGTGTAGATACATTCCTGTACTTTTATCCAAATTGCTGTAATACGCGTTCAAAGTTGAAAAATTGAAATAAGAACGTTCGAAAAAGCAGTGTTTAACCTACTGAAAGAGATGGGCTTGTAGAATTTAACTTGAAAAAAATAAACATTTTATATTTTTATTTTATTAGCGTATTCATCATAATAAGAAAATCAACAATAAATATGAATAATTAACCGGATTAATAATAATAAACTTGAAAAATGGCACAGAGCAGCGATATGCAAAATTTGTTGGTTCAGGTTCGTTTGGAATCGCCCCATGTGCAGTAATCTTCCCTTGTTGCGGCCACGTACTCATCCACCAGATCTTGAACAACTTCTCGACTGTTATCCAGCTCATTGAGATTGTCTTGAAACATTTCTTCCTTTTTGAATTGCTCCAAGAAAGCTTCGCGACGCCTCAACTTATCGTACTGCTGTAAAGCTCTCTCAAATAGCTGAAAATAAGGTAAATTTCAATGAAACTAATTGTAATTCGAATTGTTCAACTTACTGAACTAATGTTAGTGTGATTGGCCAACATGAGACCGGAAACTCTGTGAGCCGTTTGTATGTACGGGGATTTTCTAGATAAGGCAACTTGAATACTAGCTGGACCCCAGGGAATGAACGACGCCAGTTTCCTCTCCCTGATCCTCTGCAACGATTTGTGCACTTGCGTCGGGTCCACTTCGCCCTGAATTATATTTAATATGGAAATGAAGCAATGCTGAGAATTCCTATCCAAACTCGTCGAAACCATCATATTCTTAGGTTGCAGCAGTCTTCTCATAACATCCAACACGGTGGTTTTCCTAACGCTAACTTCGTCGGTATCCGTTGATAATGGGGTGTAACCAGTCATGAGGAAATGTAATCTTGGAGTTGGGATTAACGGTGCTAGCAGACCCATCAAATCATTGTTCATATACGATGGATACCTTAACGTCGTCGTAGAAACAGACATTATCGTGCTGACTAAACTGTTGATTTGAGTAAACGTGGGATTCTGGATGTGAAGACGATCCGCGGCGATCCTATTCAAAGCGGTATTATCCAATACGACGACGGAATCCGCAGATTCTGTTAATCTCTTCAAAGTCAGCAACGAATTATATGGCTGCACGACGACATCGCTGATTTCGTCTTGATTGGGAAAGACACTGTAAGTTTGCACCAACTTTTTCGGAAACCTATCAGACAATTTCTCCAATATATTAGAACCCATTCCGGATCCAGTACCACCAGCAATCGAGTGACACAACACAAATCCCTAAAACGAAATGATTAAGTTTACTCAAAATTATTAAATAAAAAACAAATAATACTTCAAGACTGTCAGATCCATCCGCTTCTCGATCAATAATATCAAAAATCTCTTCATTCAATTTTTCACCTTGTGAATATCCGCAAGCCCAATTATTACCAGCACCTCCTCCATTCTTCGAGAGAAAAACGTTCTCTTGATTGTAGAGTTTCGAATACGGTGAGTTCATGATGGTGTTGATGACTCTGGGCTCCAAGTCCATGAGCACAGCCCTCGGAATGTAATGCTCATCATCAGCTTGATAGAAGAAAACATCCTTTCTGTCGATGCCATCTGTGGCGAAGTCCTCCAGCACTCCTTCAGGGTTTATGCCGTGTTCGGCGCAGAGACGTTTCCAAAACTCGAAGCCAACTGTTGAGACAAAGAATTATAACCTACACAACACTTCTTCTCCAAAGACGAAACTCACTCTGATTACCGCATTGGCCGAGCTGCAACGTTATCATTTCGCAAGGCATCTTTGATGTTTGTCTGTGAGATGATCTAACGAATCAATTGGTCAATTATTTTCTGCTACAGGATTCATCATCCGTTACGCCGCGCTACTCTTTGACAGTTGAAAATCAATTTGCGAAATGCCCGCTTTTCATTGGTGAAGCCTGAGCGTTTCTACCATCCGATTGGTCAACGATTTGAATCTTGCTGCCACATCATTGGTCGAATTTGAATTAATACTATAATTAATTACTATGTAGCACTAAAATTAGATTTTAAAACTTTTTAGAAATATATGATTACTTCTATATTTTGTATTTAAAATACTAATTTAATACTTTTTTTTTTCGTGAATGCAATTGCAGTAAGCATATAATTTAGGTTGTTATGGCAATGTGGAAAACAAAACGTTTGATCGATAACAAATTTGCAAAGAAAAATGTCGTTGGCTGTTGAAAAACCTCGGGGAATTTGCGAGAAAGATGTCGATCTTAAAGGACCCAGGTAATTATACTTTAATTCTATACTAAATAATGTAGTATTATCTTTTCATTTACATAAGAAATTTGAATAATGAAGAATTTACAATTTGGATAATATTTATTTGCTAAGATTTCAGTTAATTGCATATGAATATTTTTCTATTTCTATAATAAATAGTAGAGAGACATAAGATTTTTGTTTATTTGTTTCAGGATGAGTAAAGAATTTATATTGAAGCACTGCAAAGAACAAAGACTGTACACTGTTCCCCGGCTGAATGACGTTTTGTATTTGCACTTCAAAGGATTCTCGAGAATCGAAAACTTGGATGAGTATACGGGCTTGAAGTGTCTGTGGTTGGAGAACAACGGCATCCTCAAAATAAGTGGGCTTGATCATCAGCAAGAATTGCGCAGTCTGTTTCTGCATTACAATCTGATTAAAAGGATCGAAAACTTGGAGAATCTCCCATTGCTTGATACGATCAATTTGTCTCACAACCAAGTTAGGAAGATTGAAAACTTGTGTAAGTACATTTCATTGATTTACTCGATAACTATAATAGATGGAATGGATCCAAAAGATGCATATGAAAGCTGAATGATTGGGGAATGGAACGAGTATTCATATATTATTGTGGTTTCATCGGTTTGGCTGTAATTAGTGTTTAAACTTTAGAAAACGGTAAAAAAAGCAGTGTTTTCACATTTTATTGATTTTCTCAGAAACTATAAAAGATGGAATAGATCCAAATGATGCATATGAAAGCTGAATGATTGGGGAATGGAACGAGTATTCATATATTGTTGTGGTTTCATCGGTTTGGCTGTAATTAGTGTTTAAATTTGAGAAAACGTTAAAAAAAGCAGTGTTTTCACATTTGATTGATTTTCTCGGAAACT
>NW_017099581.1:0-1281 GCF_001412225.1 Nicrophorus vespilloides
TTTGATGCCACAAAACCCGAAAAGCACACTTAACTAAAAAAAACAACAACAACGAAACAAAAACAAAATATAATAAAGTTTTCTTAATTTCCAAGTAATTTAAATTGCTTCAACGAAAGTTAATCATTGCTACCGATTGAATGAAAATACGTTAAATTCGTCAAAATTCGTTAAATTTTTCCAAAAATCACATAAAGTTAAGTTATTATTGCATAAAATTAAGAATTTTGAACAATCATTTAAAATTACTGTCTTTTGATATATATTTTAATGTTAATTTAAAATATTACTGTAAATAAACTTATAATGTTTAAAAGAACTTCAATGCAAATATTTTACTGTTAATTTTGTTAAGATTAGGAGTAATGAGTAAAGAAATCTATAAATTAAATTGAAATTGCTAAGTTTTCTTATTACCAATTGATTTTTACAGTAGATTTTTTATTATTTATTATTTGTGTTCACTAACAAAGGTGAATTTGTGCAAGTGCATAAATAATTATTCTATATGTGAAGTGGAGTTGCTGGATCATATCTTCATTAAATATTTAAGTGTCCTTTTATACTTTCTTTTTACCACATTCTTAAAGCTTGATATCTATGTCAGATGATAGATTGCTTTATTAATAAATATTAAAAAAAAACTTCAATAATTAATTTTCATGACTAATTTAGATAATTCGTGGATCTACGTGTGTTTTGCGCTAATAATAATTGGTATACTTAGTTTGAAAGTATCCAGGAAATGCATTCTGTATTGCAGACGGCGGGATTGAATTATTTGCGAAAAACCGTCGCAACCGACGACGACTGTGAAGTTTTGAAGCAGAATTAATTACGTAACGATTTATTTCGGCGCGTATTTCTGTGCATTTCCAAACCAATTCTACGTGCTTCATTATAGCCGCATTCAAACACACATCACAAAAGAGAAAACATAATTCAAGCAGAAAACATGTATCAATTATATTAAATAAGTAAAATTATTTAAATGCTTAATTTAGTTTTTTTTTCTGTTGGAAATACAAATATTAAATTAGAAATAACGTAAATATTGATGAATCATTCTTTATAGTTTTTTGGTTTTGAATACATTTCGTGGGATGAATAAAGTTTCCAAAATTTCCAAATTCAATTAGAATAATCGTTTCAATCTTGGAAATATTCTTTATTGCTATCGAAATGGACAATAAATATCATCCCCCAACGTTTTTTGGAAAACGACTTAATTGAGTTTCTAAAATTTATTTTTATTATTGCCTCGTTTTGAAGAGATAGAAG